>NC_068369.1:12045636-12243136 GCF_020536995.1 Dreissena polymorpha
CTTACTGGGTCAGTATTTGCACATCATGCCTAATTCAATTGTTTCTTTGCCGCTTAAAGGCTCCTTTCACACCGTGTCCATAGATTGACGCATTCAACGGAGAATGAACCGACGGGGTTTTCAATACATTTTTTCAATTACATTCGTCTACTCCTAATTCGCAAGATATTTGCAAGACATATCAGCATCAAACATGACATATAAAAGTTGGGGATTCTTACTCGGACACATAATTCCTGAATCACAAGTCGATGTTTCAGTAGCCGCTCCAAGGGAGGTGCAGTCTGCGCCATTGTACTGGGGTGCTGGGTTTGTGCAGGATCTAGACCGGGTCCACGTGCCACTCGCGCACGTGACTGAGCACGTGCCCCAAGAGCTCCACGAGGTGTAGCCGCCGTTTACTATAACAGGATTAGCTTACGTGTATTTAATTTATTAACCTCTTTCATTCATGTTTTACCAGGTGAATCGATACATATTAAGTACTCAAATTCGCAGCAATCATCTTGACACTTACTGCATACAGTTATTAGAATCATGCGACCGTTTTTTATATGTGTACCCCTAGTAACTTTTTTAGCCAAAATAACGAAGTGGTAATTTGGGACAGGGGAAAACGAACTGTACAATAAAAAGGTTTTTACAATAATTGTATTCGCCATTGTCTTCCAGAATGACTGTGTGCATGCAGGCACGACGTATTCATACTGATAAGCTATTTGATGTTGACGCACATAAATTAGAAGTTTTTCAGAAAATGTGTTTGTCCTTTACACATCATTTTGATCACATGAATATGACAATAGCATTCTAATCACAATAACTTAATGTAACGTTCTTCTTATATTTTATCAAAAGTGATATTTAAATGTTAATGAAATATACTACCTTTACCATAGACATCCATTGTAGCGCTTAAGAGACACAAAGCCGACTGTTTTTGTAAAACATAATTTATGCAGTACGACTAATGACTAGTAAATACCTATTTTAAAGCGCAATTGATTTGCAAATAACGACTAATGACTAGTAAAAACCTATTTTAAAGCGCAATTGATTTGCAAATAACGACTAATGACTAGTAAAAACCTATTTTAAAGCGCAATTGATTTGCAAATAACGACTAATGACTAGTAAAAACCTATTTTAAAGCGCAATTGTTTTGCAAATAAAAAACAACCAAATTCATTTAAGACATATTACATTTGGAAACACCTACTTGGACACATAATTCCGGTATTACAACTCGTTGTTTCAGTAGGCGCTCCAAGGGAAGTGCAGTCTGCGCCATTGTACTGGGGTGCTGGGTTCGTGCAGGATCTAGACCGGGTCCACGTGCCACTCGCGCACGTGACTGAGCACGTGCCCCAAGAGCTCCACGTGGTGTAGCCGCCGTTTACTATAACAGGATTAGCTTACGTGTATTTAATTTATTACCCTCTTTCATTCGTTTTAAATCATGTTTTACCAGGTGAATCGATACATTTTAAGTACTCAAATTCGCAGCAATCATCTCTACACTTACTGCATACAGTTATTAGAATCATGCGACCGTTTTTTATATGTGTACCCCTAGTAACTTTTTTAGCCAAAATAACGAAGTGGTAATTTGGGACAGGGGAAAACGAACTGTACAATAAAAAGGTTTTTACAATAATTGTATTCGCCATTGTCTTCCAGAATGACTGTGTGCATGCAGGCACGACGTATTCATACTGATAAGCTATTTGATGTTGACGCACATAAATTAGAAGTTTTTCAGAAAATGTGTTTGTCCTTTACACATCATTTTGATCACATGAATATGACAATAGCATTCTAATCACAATAACTTAATGTAACGTTCTTCTTATATTTTATCAAAAGTGATATTTAAATGTTAATGAAATATACTACCTTTACCATAGACATCCATTGTCGCGCTTAAGAGACACAAAGCCGACTGTTTTTGTAAAACATGATTTATGCAGTACGACTAATGACTAGTAAAAGCCTATTTTAAAGCGCAATTGATTTGCAAATAACGACTAATGACTAGTAAAAACATATTTTAAAGCGCAATTGTTTTGCAAATAAAAAACAACCAAATTCATTTAAGACATATAACATTTGGAAACACCTACTTGGACACATAATTCCGGTATTACAACTCGTTGTTTCAGTAGGCGCTCCAAGGGAAGTGCAGTCTGCGCCATTGTACTGGGGTGCTGGGTTCGTGCAGGATCTAGACCGGGTCCACGTGCCACTCGCGCACGTGACTGAGCACGTGCCCCAAGAGCTCCACGTGGTGTAGCCGCCGTTTACTATAACAGGATTAGCTTACGTGTATTTAATTTATTACCCTCTTTCATTCGTTTTAAATCATGTTTTACCAGGTGAATCGATACATTTTAAGTACTCAAATTCGCAGCAATCATCTCGACACTTACTGCATACAGTTATTAGAATCATGCGACCGTTTTTTATATGTGTACCCCTAGTAACTTTTTTAGCCAAAATAACGAAGTGGTAATTTGGGACAAGAGAAAACGAACTGTACAATAAAAAGGTTTTTACAATAACTTCATTCGCCATTGTCTTCCAGAGTGACTGTGTGCATGCAGGCACGACGTATTCATATTGATAAGCTATTTGATGTTGACGCACATAAATTAGAAGTTTTTCAGAAAATGTGTTTGTCCTTTACACATCATTTTGATCACATGAATATGACAATAGCATTCTAATTACAATAACTTAATTTAACGTTCTTCATATATTTTATCAAAAGTGATATTTAAATGTTAATGAAATATACTACCTTTACCATAGGTATCGACTGTAGCGCTAAAGAGACACAAAGCCGACTGTTTTTGTAAAACATAATTTATGCAGTACGACTAATGACTAGTTAAAAACCTATTTTAAAGCGCAATTGATTTGCAAATAACGACTAATGACTAGTAAAAACATATTTTAAAGCGCAATTGATTTGCAAATAAAAAACAACCAAATTCATTTAAGACATATAGCATTTGGAAACACCTACTTGGACACATAATTCCGGTATTACAACTTGTTATTTCAGTAGCCGCTCCAAGGGAGGTGCAGTCTGCGCCATTGTACTGGGGTGCTGGGTTCGTGCAGGATCTAGACCGGGTCCACGTGCCACTCGCGCACGTGACTGCGCACATGCCCCACGAACTCCACGCGGTGTAGCCGCCGTTTACTATAACATGATTAACTTAGAGTGTGTATGAATTCATTTGTGTACATCTGTGCCGCCGTTTACTTTTACAGTATTTATTGCATGTTTTATGATTGTATAATTCCCATGTTAAAATTGCTGTTAAAGACAAAACAGCAGCAGTAGTAGTAGTGGTAGTAGTAGTAGAAGTAGTAGCGGTAGTAGTAGTAGTAGAAGTAGTAGTAGTAGAAGAAGTAGTAGTAGTAGTAGTAGTAGTAGTAGTAGTAGTAGTAGTAGTAGTAGTAGTAGTAGTTGTTGTAGTAGTAGTAGTTGTTGTTGTTGTAGTAGTAATAGTAGTAGTAGCAGTAATAGTAGTAGTAGTAGTAGTAGTAGTAGTAGTAGTAGTAGTAGTAGTAGTAGTAGTAGTAGTAGTAGTAGTAGTAGTAGTAGTAGTAGTAGTAGTAGTAGTAGTAGTAGTAGTAGTAGTAGTAGTAGTAGTAGTAGTAGTAGTAGTAGTAGTAGTAGTAGTAGTAGTAGTAGTAGTAGTAGTAGTAGTAGTAGTACAAGTAGTAGTAGTACAAGTAGTAGTAGTAGTAGTAGTAGTAGTAGTAGTAGTAGTAGTAGTAGTAGTAGTAGTAGTAGTAGTAGTAGTAGTAGTAGTAGTAGTGGTGGTAGTGGTAGTAGTAGTAGTAGTGGTAGTCGTAGTAGTAGTAGTAGTAGTAGAAGTAGTAGTAGTAGTAGTAGTAGTAGTAGTAGTAGTAGTAGTAGTAGTAGTAGTAGTAGTAGTAGCAGTAGTAGTAGTAGTAGTAGTAGTAGTGGTAGTGGTAGTAGTAGAAGTAGTAGTGGTAGTCGGCACCGTAGAAGTAGTAGCTGTAGCAGCAGCAGCAGAAGTAATAGTAGTAGTTTATGCAATAGTACCAGCAGCAGTTGTAGTTAAAGAAATAGTGGTAGAAGTAGTAGTAAAATTGTTGTACTAGATTTAGTAGCGGTAGAAGAAAATGTTGTAGTAGTATAAGTAGTAATAGAAGTTTTAGTTCGTAAATATTATCGCGGTAGCTGTAGCTGATGTCACGTAATCATTTGATCACACGCCATGTGCGAATTGCCGTAATGACGTGACTCGCATAAACTGCATTTCGTTACGTGGCGAATAGGGCATGTCAGTACCTTTCCCCTAATGTCAATTCATCCGTATAATAACTAGGAATGAAATATATAACAACAACGCGTTAGACGAATTCCTGTCCAATTTAATATATAATTCTTTTTTTTTTAAATATAATTCATTTCTCCAAACCAAACCGGTAGCCAGGGGGAATGCCTTGGGTGCGTTCGCCCCCAATATTTTTTGACGAGTAAAAATATTGTACTATAAGTTGCAGCCAACTTTATTTGACGCAAAAACGGTTATATTTCTCTTTTCCCCGGACGGTTATATTTCTCTTTTCCCCGGAATGCAGTGAGTCTTCGTATTTAAGCATTACAATAATGTTGAATTCCATAAGCTACCGACAGGTCACCATACAATTAATTTCTCGATGAAGTCATTTCCAAGCTCCACATACAGAACTTTGTTGTTGTAGCAGCAGCAGCAGTGGCCACTCTGGAAACAGTTGGACGATCGCGAATGTGCCAATGACCGGCTGTTCTCTCTCATACAGATGCAAGAAAAGACCATTGTGATTGCGGTTAATTCAGCAAGACTGGGCCTCACCATCAGCAGAGGGAAGAGATAGGTGCTCAAGACAATTGTATCAAATAAAAACACTCATCAATGTCCAGAGCAGGGCGCTGGAGGAATAGGAGAGATTCACATATATCGACAGCATCATTGACAACCACGGAGAAACGGATGCTGACGGAAGATCCGGTAAAGCATGATAAGCTTTCCATCCGCTGAAGAACATGTAGAGATCCAACGCGAATGGCAACACCACCAAGATCAGGCTCTTTAATACCATCGTCAAACCAATGCTCTTCTTTGGAGCAAAGATCCGGAGAACCACCGTCATCACCATAAAGAAAAACAAGGTTGGCAACAACAACTGCCTTCGGATGATCCATAAGATCCGCCGGCCAGACACGACCAACGACGATGAACAAAGCAGTAGCCAGTTGAAGAAACATGATTCAGGGACGTTGGCAATTAATATGCCACACTCGTTGCAAGTCTGCATCCAATATAAAGGTGCAAACTCTCACCTCCTCGCTCCGACATCTGTATGCAGATACCAAGCAGATTTGCAAGACGTTGCGGCAGCTAGAGAGACTCGCACGAGTTCGGGACGCCTGTAGAAAACTGGTCAGTGGCCTTTGTCCAATACGCGAAAACAGGCGTAGATTAGATGAAGATGTAATTGTTAGTTATGTATTATTGCAAAAAACATTGTGCTATTTTACACAACTTGATAAACAAATCAAATTTAAAACTGATTTTCAAATAAGACTTTAACCATAATAGTTACTCTTATATTCAAACATCAAAATTGTATTGTATGCACTCGTTTGAGGAAGTTGAATAAACCTGGATTGTTCAACTTCTTAATATTCCCCTATATCACATATCGTTACTATAAATAGTTACAAAATGACGTCGCGAGCGGGCCGTTATTCGTATCTAGCGGGCCAATATAACTTATATCAGCTCTAACGTTAGGGCCGATTTTTCATATCAGAAAAGAATGGGATCGCGCGGCTAATACTGAAAAATATGGCGTCCACATTCATTCTTAGCCATAAAGAAGTAAAACATCATCTCTGGGCCCGTATTCACCAACCACCTAAGGGAAAAAAATTACCTAAGGTTGTCATTTTGCCTTAGGTTTTTGCTGTTTTTCCCTTAAATTTAAGGAAATGCCTTAAGTCATAT
The DNA here is from genome assembly GCF_020536995.1 of Dreissena polymorpha. Lineage (NCBI taxonomy): Eukaryota > Metazoa > Mollusca > Bivalvia > Myida > Dreissenidae > Dreissena > Dreissena polymorpha. Next base: position 12,051,672 of record NC_068369.1, read on the forward strand.
TCACAAACTTCCTAACCTTAGAAATACGCCTAAGGTTGACCGTTTTTTCCCTCAAAGTTAAGGGACGTGTACACCTCCCTTAAGTCCAAAGAAATCACCTTAAAAATGGCGCCGTAGCAGACGAATTTCCGTTGTTTTCGCCTTTTTTTGAGCAAACTCCATCCCAAAGGTATGTATTCTTTGAAATGTATCACCGTTCTAAACACAGACCGATATGTATTCCAATTACTTTCAGAGTCCGGCTTTTAAACAGTATAACGGAAGTAAAATTGTTGTTAACTTACGCGAATTTTGTGATTACCATAATAATTGCATTTTTGTATCATTTAACGTCATTTTCAGTGCATGCATCATATGTTTGAAGAAATGGAAGGGATATGAGTTTAAAGTGGCAATATGAACTTGAACCTGGGATGTGTTTACATATCTGTCATTGTGGTTATACTGTATCGCATGTCAGATTGTGTTTACCTTTCCCTTTTGCAATGTACGAATGTGTGTTACTGACTTACTGTATCATCTCGGAATTATTAAGTAAGTACACACTTTTTTCTATTAATTTGCTTAAATGATTGACTTTCTTTTTCAGAATGGCAAGACGTTTCATTAATAGAGTTGATTTACTCGACAGTCTTCAAAATTCTGAGTTGATTGAACGCTATCGTTTGGATAGGCAAGGGATTTTATTTTTAAATGACAAACTGACTCCTTTTATTGGACCAACAAGCTTCAGGAACAATAGTTTAAATAGTATTGAAAAGATTTTGATTGCTTTAAGATATTTTGCTACATCTAGCATTCAACTTAATGATGGAGATATCCATGAGGTTTCGCAGCCTACAGTTTCAAGGGTCATATCCCAAGTTACTCAAGCTTTGACTGAGCCTGAAATTGTACGACAATTCATCAGTGTTCCAACTGCTCCCGGAGAAATCCGACAAATAAAGGAAGACTTTTTCAATATTGCAAGGTTTCCAAATGTAATTGGCGTTATCGATGGGACGCATGTCCAGATTCAAGCCCCAGTTGTTGATGAACCGGCGTATGTGAATCGGATGGGTTACCATTCCATAAACACACAGGTAATCCTTTTTTTTATATTATATTTTTAATTATTGTAAAAATTGCTATATAATATATTATATTCTTCGGGTTTGTTAATTGGTGTTCAATGTTTATTATTATTATGTATGAAGATTTAATCATTTATATAAATCAAGAAAAAACATTTTCAATGTATGCATTTAATTTCATGATTTATACTGATACCATTTGTTATTTGCATGATAAATATGGATATTTGATTTAAAATTCCTAAAACAATCAAATAATAAATTTGGGGCCAATTTAACAGTCTTCTTTCTTATATTTTTTATTATACTGAAATGCATGGATTGTGACATTTTTATACAACTTCTTATTTCTTGTTCATAAGTTTTCCAATATGGTATAGTGTTTTCACTATACTACAAATAAAACAGTGGAAACAAGATGCTTTTGTGAAACACTAAACAGCACCTGAATTAATGTGACTAACATGAACAAAAAATGCATATGTTTCAAGTATTATTTATGTTATAATTACATGTTATACATATTTTAGGTTTTTATGACATTTTTATGCAACTTGTCTAACTTAATTAATATTTTTATTAACAGGGTGATTTTGTCATGTGCTGTATTGCACAACATATGCAACATGCAAAATCTGCCAATGGATTCTTTGGACATAGATGCCTTACCAGATCATCCTGAAAATTACCATGGAAATGAAGATGGCCTTCGTTACAGGAATGTAGTAGCAAATACATTTTTTTAGATCATAGGTGTCGTGATCTGAGAAAACTAGGCATAATGCATGTGCGTAAAGTGTCATCCCAGATTAGCCCAGATATTGCAGTCCACACAGAATAATCAGGGACTACACTTTACGCCTAAATTGGATTTTTGCTAAGAAGAGACTTCATTTAAACGAAAAATGTAAAAGCGAGTGTGTGGACTGCACAGGCTTATCTGGGACGTCACTTGACCCACATGCATTATGCCCAGTTTTCTCAGAACGCAACTCATATTCACATTGAACAAGTCATGTTTTCAGACCTGTTAATTCAAATGACTTGCATTTTTAATTGAAACAACTATTTAAGCTTTTAGAACATTTTAAACTTACTAAAGTTACTGTATACAATTTTTCCAAAAATCACAAGAAATACACAATGAAGATGAATTTCATGTAACTCTTTAATATAACTAAACTATATCTTCATAACAAAATAATAACAAATAACATAATAATCTATTCCTCATCAAATCGCGCCAACTGGGCCTCAAACAATTGTATTTGAAGCTCCAGCTTCCTCTTCTTCAAGGCATTATGTTCATGTAGACTGCAATGACTGCAACTAAATGGATATTAAAAACATGGTATAATTATTTAATTTTTATTTAATTTTCAAAAACAGTAAATATTTTAATGGCTTCTTTTTTGTATAATGAAAAATGGTAAATAATGATGACACTTAAGGTTCAGTCAAATGATAACACTTTAGGTTCAGTCATCCATATTATGCACATGTTTCTGTTATCTAGATGCTTGTATAGAATAATTTATTATATTTTAAAATACATAACATACATACCATGATGGTGAAGGTTTGTCTGGAGGAGAAATAGTTGCGCTTCTATAGCCATTCTCAGCCATCGATGGTGTATATCTGGAATAAGTGCATCATGTCTAAAGTCAGATGTATTTACCATTACAATTTTTGATATTCAAGATATGTTGGTATTATATTAACATGTAAATAATGCCTTCGTCTGATGGCCAGTGTTTTTTTTGCAAATGATATGCATGTGCATGTATATATATATATATATATATATATATATATATATATATATATATATATATATATATATATATATATATATAAAATTTCTGTTTATGAAATTGCATGTAAGTTAATTGCAATAATAATGTTTTCATAATTAATGCCTCACCTTCTTTTCGGATTAAAGGAAACTGATTTTGACATCGCAGCACTAAAATTAAATAATATTAAATATCAATTATAGACCTATTCAAAATGTAATTTCACTTTGAAACATGTACAAAAATCATTGGTGCATTATTTCATTTTGTATGGCCCCGGATCGATAGATCGGGGATACAATGTATATTGTTTTTGTCCTGTCTGTCTGTCATTCTGTCCCAAAACTTTAACCTTGGGTAAAATTTGATAACTTTTGCAATATTGAACATAGCAGCTTGATATTTATCATGCATGTGTATCTCATGGAGCTGCGCATTTTGAGTGGTGATCCTTGCAAGGACCATATTAATTTGTCAGAATCATTCAGCAATGTTCAAAGTAATATAATTCAACATAAACTTGTTTAATTATTTGAATATTGACTTTTCACCATTCAAAATGAGCAGCTCCATGAGATACACATGCATGGTAAATCATGGGGGCATTGTGTTTCTGACAAACATATATTTTGATTAATTGTGTTATAAGTTCAAGCTATCATCAATTGTGTATTTTAATGATTACCTTGAAGTACACATGCTCATGTTGATTTCAGCATCTTGCTGGTCATCATCACTGTAAGCATATTGACAATATGTTTTTTTTTTAAATCAACATCATTTGTTTCAATAATTCAAATTTGTTGTTACATTTTAATTGTTTATTTATGCAATTGTTACTTGTATATGAATTGTCAAAATATTGTGTTTAACATGCACGTTCATTACTTTACCTGTTGACATGTTTAGATAAGAGATACTCTTATTTATAAATTGAAGTGTATTGGTTGTCTTAATAGTTCCATTTATTAAGTAATTACATCATTTGTGGTTATGCATATATGTTGAAAGAGTCGCTGTCATGATTTATTTATTTTAAATAAATGAATTTAAAAACAAAACAAATAAATTGTTCAAACACAAGACAACATTACTAATTTTGTTATTAACACTTGTATTTATATTAAGCAAATATCATTTATATACTTTATTTACACAAAATTATTATAGCATTATTTTAAGGCTAACATCAAAGCAATTCAATTATGGTATGCTACATTTACAATATGTCAATACGTCACTGAAAGAACTAATTGTAAGAGTAAATGTTCTAATTTTTGTATGCATTTTAATGTTACTTTAAACAAATTACCGCATATCAGTCAATTGCAAAATAGAGGTGTCTAGGCTGCTGGGTCCAATACCCATTATGTCAACTCCCTCTTTTCCAATTACGTTCATCACAGCCTCAGTGAGGATTGTGCATTTTGAATTAAACGGAGGACTGCCTGTAATATTTTGAGTATTATACAATAATATGCACTCAACAAAACATAATAAAAAGCAAAACATAAACAGTACTAAGTGATACTTTGACAGGTGCACCATCAGGAGAGAACGTTTAATATAGCCTGTGATCCAATAACAAAAATAAACAGCAAAATAAGTTGATTGTTATTATAATTAAAATTTAACAGTTCTAGTAAGCTTTTTTTTTCAATTATGGTCACAAAGAAATGACTATATAATATTATTTATTGCCATTTTACAAAAAATATTGTTTTGACAAACTGCATTAATAAGTTATGTTTATAGAAGTTAATATTCAAATAATTAAACAAGTTTATGTTGAATAATATTACTTTGAACATTGCTGAATGATTCTGACAAATTAACCCGTTTACGCCTAGTGGAGTCTCCCATCCTTCTAAATTGGATCAATTTATTTCCAAAATTAGGGATGTCTAGTATATTTATTTCTATATTTAAAATATTTCTTACATAAATTCATTTAAGCAAACAGCCCAGACCCTGATGAGACGCCACATCATGCGGTGTCTCATCTGGGTCTACGCTGTTTGCCAAGGCCTTTTTTCTAGACGCTAGGCATAAATGGGTTAATATGGTCCTTGCAAATTGTATAGTTTCCATGTTATGCTTGTAATGTTGTTTTATATAAATTATTTAACAAATACATCAACTTCCACAACAATAAATAAAGTTGTTCCTTTTATACTTGGTAAAAGAAAACAGCCCTAGTTAAAGTTTCATACCAGTCAATGTCAGCATACGCTGATGATCCTGGTAGATGCCTCTTTGTGTAGATGTGAGGTTCTCCCATTTTTTCTCGAGGTCACTCCCTTTTCTGTGGGGCCCTGTACTATTGGCGTTAAATGTAGTCTCCACATTTGACCACATTTCCTTTTTTACAGAGCTAGAAATTTCTGAATAAAAGACAACACAGAACTTAAAATATATACTTTGTAGTGGGCTTTCTCTGATTTCAATGTCATGTTAACCCTTTCAGTGCGGGAACCAAATTTTGAAGGCCCGTGCAACCAGTTTGGATCCAGATGAGACGCCACAGAACGTGGCGTCTCATCAGGATCCAAACTGTTTGCTATTCTGATAGTATTCTTTGAAAAAAATCGAAGAAAATGCTAATTTTTGAAATTTAGCAGACGACAAATTTCCCAGCATGCAAAGGGTTAATGTTCACTTTATACTGTGTTTTTTATGTTTAATTTGAGGATATATTTCATTCTTTTTTCCAGTATTATATCCACTTTGATAAGATGCTTATCCTAATCAATAATATCATCAAAAAATTATTTAAATTTAATTTAAGTATTGCCTTTAATATGGGATACATAACAACATATTGTGTCAACACAATAAAAAACAATTGCTGTTGTTGTGAAACACAATGCCACATACTGCGCCACTTAAAGCCGTAAATGTGACCTTAGACATTATGTGATTACATTGACCTTTCACTACTCAAAATGTACAGCTTCTCGAGATATACATGAGATATCAAGTTGCTATTGTCAATATCGCAAAAGTTATGACCAAGGTTAAAGTTGTGGGACAGAATGACAGATAGACAGGCAAACATTTTGAAAAAACAATATACCCCCGATCATTCAATCCTGGGGTATAAAAATCAAATTAGATACAGGGTAATATACTTTATTTTGTGAAACGCATTGCAAGCAAACATTCTAATTGTTAGTTATTGTGCACTCAATGATATAAAAACAATTGTATCAAATGCAATTAGACATTGATAATATTAATGAACTTTCATAAATTGAATAACAACAATGGCTTAATAGTTAATACATAAACGTCAATACAACCATTTGTCTTCCCCAATTAGGAAAAGTACCTTACCCATTTGGAGAAATTAGTGCGAAAAATCCTGAAATTGGGAAATTTCGCTTCATGAAATCTTCCAATTGGGAATGATAGGGTTTTTTAATTGCTCAATGGTATCAAAAGCAAAGTAATAATTTTATTTGTTAACTTGCAGATAATGCTCTTTTATGGAACAAAATTGATGGCATTTGCCTTCCTTTTGGGAAATTTTCAGACAGCAATTGTAGTTTTTCTTCATTTGGGAAAGTACCTTTTACGGGTACATTATAAAGCAGGGGAATAATCGCTGCCATAAAATACTTAATTATGTTCATACTTTAAAAGGCAGTCATAAAAAATATCTGCAATTAAAGTGTTTGGATGTTAAGGAATAAACTTATCGAAAGTAATTAATATACCGGTACGATAAAAAATTATAATAACACTTACGGCTGGTAAACCTATGTCTGTCCAGTTTATGCCTGGACATACCGAAGTTTATGTACTCTTCACCCATCAAATGAGCGAGGAGGGTGTTTTCTTGTTATGTAAAGTTGGGCGCTCGTTGTTTCGCCATTTTTTTCCAACTATCGTCTGCATTCACTTCCGTGTTTTTTCCAAATTTGTGTACATGTTTGTTGTTGATTAAGAGATTGACGACAACAGCATAAAATCGATACAGATATTTTGTGACAGCTGTTTCGACAGATGCCGGAAGCGTAAACCTCTTACATTATGCACTTTTTATATTATTTATTCATCATCTACACGTAATATTAAGATTTTTCTTATCAACACATTTGTGCGCTAATAACATTCCGCCATTTTGCAAGCACTTTTCAACGTCATGTTCTAAATATAGTAATATTTTTGGCTTGACGATTCCAGTTATAGAATTATTTTTAAACGAAAACGCATTTATTTTTCCTAAGTATTTAAGGACAAATCTTACCTTAGGTTCTACCTAAGGGACTTACTTAGTAAGAAAGTTAAGGAAATTTTTGCCTTAGGTAAATTCTTAGATAATTAAGGAAATTTTAGCCTTAATACTTAGGTGGTTGGTGAATACGGGCCCAGGTTATTGTTCTACTCACCGAAGTTGTGTTATAAACGTGTTTATTTTCGTAAAATTTAATTTGCTTCCATGACGAAGTAAATTCTGGACACATTTCTTCATCGCCATCAATCTTTTCCATTTAAAAGGACTGTATGCAGGCAATTCTTTGAGGATAGCCATTCTTTGATCGACTGACAAAAGAAGGACGTATTCATCAAAGAAATTACCATTTGAATTCAACATCGATTTCCTTCAAACAGTTAAAGAACCATTCACTGACGCTTATCTTAAATTTAGGCATAATCCATCAATTGTTCAACAAATTATCGCGTTATTCGAGTCGATATTTTAACGAAATCGAAAATGCAGTCTCACCAGTTTCATTCCAGTTTTATATCTCAACACTGTTATTCACATTCATAATATTATATTAATCCATCGTAAACACACACACTAATCGTTCGATGCTTAACAAAATATTTAACTGTTAAATAAAACACTCCAAGTCCGATTTGTTGTTGTCCTAAATTCCAGAGAGTCTAGGTAGTTTCGTCATTGAAATGACGTCACATGAGGTACGTCATAAATTGCGTAATTAATTGAATGAAAATAAAAATACGGAAAGCTGTTTTGTATAAATTTTCGTGAAGGACCAAAATAGTATTATATGTGATATAAACGATAACACACGACAGAGCTGGGCCGGGCGTCTACAATCGGCCCTTGCCGAATAATGGCCCTCGGGCCGTTATGTCGGCAGCGGGCCGATAATAGACGCCCGGCCCAGCTCCGCCGTGTGTTATTGTCTCATTAACGTCATACAATCAGGTATAATGGATCATTTATGTAACTTAACAGAAGTCCAAATGGTTCCATTACCGGATGCCGTCGGTGTGATCGGTGTGGAGATGGCCGATGAGTGTCTGTTGGTCGCAGTGATAGGAAGAACCATGGTCGCCATGGTTATGTTGAGGGCAGTTGTGTTGGTGATATTGGTGGTGTTGTTGGCACTGTTGGTGATGGTTGTTTCAGTGGTGGAGACGGGAGAAGTAGTGGTATTGTGAATAATTATGGTATTGCAAGTAGTGGTGGTGATGATGACAGTAAATGAGATATTGGTATTAGTGATCATGGTGGGAGTAATGGTAGTTGTGTTTGGAGTAGTGGTAGTTGGGTTGGGAGTAGTCGAAGATGTGGAGGGAGTAGTGGTAGTTGTGTTGAGAGAAGTGGAGTTTGTGTTGGTAGAAGTTATTGTTGTGTTTAGATTAGTGGTGTTTATGTTTGGAGTTGGTGGGAGACGTGATGATTGTGTTGGAAGTAGTGGTGGGAGTAGTGGTTGTTGTAGCGGGAGTAGTGGTTCTTGTGTTGGGAGTAGTGGTGGTTGTGTTGGAAGTAGTGGTGGTTGTGTTGGGAGTAGTGGATGTTGTAGCGGGTGTAGTGGTGGTTGTGTCGGGAGTAGTGCTGGTTGTGTTGGAAGTAGTGGTGGTTGTGGTGGGAGTAGTGGTGGTTGTGTTGGGAGTAGTTGTGGTTGTGTTGGGAGTAGTGGTGGTGTATTGGGAGTAGTAATGGTTGTGTAAGGAGTAGTGATAGATGCGGTGAGAGTAGTGGTAGTTGTAGCTGAGTAGTGGCGGCTGTGGTGGGAGCAGTGCTGGGTGTGGCGGGAACAGGAATGATTGTGTTGGGAGTAGTGGTAGTTGTGTTGGGAGTAGTGGTTGTTGTAGCGGGAATAGTGGTGGTTGTGTTGGGAGGAGTGTGGTTGTGTTTGGAGTAGTGGTGTTGTGGTGGGAGTAGTGGTGGTTGTGTTGGGCGTAGTAGTAGTTGTAATGGGAGTAGTGATATTTGCGGTGGGAGTAGTGGTAGTTGTGGCGGGAGTAGTGGTGGTTGTGGTGGGAGTTTTGGTGTTTGTGTTGGGAATATTGGTGGTTGTGTTGGGAGTAGTGGTTGTTGCAGCGGGAGTAGTGGTTGTTGAGTTGGGAGAAGGGGTGGTTTTGTTTGAAGTAGTGGTAGTTGTGGTGGGAGTAGTGGTGGTTGTGTTGGCAGTAGTGGTGGTTGTGTTGGGATAAGTGATAGTTGCGGTAGGAGAAGTGGTAGTTGTGGCGGGAGTAGTGGTTGTTTTGGGAGTAGTGGTGGTTGTGTTGGGAGTAGTGGTGGTTGTGTTGGGAGAAGTGGTGTTTGTGTTGGGTGTATTGGTGGTTGTGTTTGAAATAGTGGTGATTGTGTTGGGAGTTGTAGTGTTTGTGTTTTGTGTATTGGTGGTTGTGTTTGAAGTAGTGTTGATTGTGTTGGGGGTCGTGTTTGTGGTGAGGGGAGTATTACTATTTGTGTTTAAAGTATTGGTGTTTGTAATAGCAGTAGTGGTGTTTGTGTTTGCAATAGTGGTAGTTGTGGTGGGAGTAGTGTTGGTTTTGTTTTGAGTAGTGAAAGTTGTGGTTGGAGTAGTGCGAACTGTGTTGGGAGTAGCTGTAGTTGGGTTTGGGAGTAGTCGAAGATGTGGTGGTAGAAGTGGTAGTTGTGTTGGGAGAAGTGGATTATGTGTTGGGAGAAATGATTGTCGTGTTTAGATTAGTGGTGTTTATGTTAGGAGTAGTGATGGCTGTGTTCGTGGTAGTGGTTGTTGTGGTGGGAGACGTCGTGATTGTGTTGGGAGTAGTGGTGGTTGTGTTGGGAGTAGAGGTTGTTGTAGCGGAAGCATTGGTTGTTGTGTTAGAAGTAGTGGTGGTTGTGTTGGAAGTTGTAGTGGTTGTGTTGGGAGTAGTGGTTGTTGTAGCGAGAGTAGTGGTGGTTGTGTTGGGAGTAGCGCTTGTTGTGTTTGGAGTAGTGGTGGTTGTGGTGTGAGTAGTGGTGGTTGTGTTGGGAGTAGTGGTGGTTGTGTTGGGAGTAGTGGTGGTTGCGTTGGGAGTAGTGGTGGTTGTGTTGGGAGTAGTAATGATTGTGTTGGGAGTAGTGATAGTTGCGGTGGGAGTAGCGATAGTTGTGGCGGAAGTAGTGGTGGTTGTGTTGGGAGTAGTGATAGTTGCGATGGGAGAAGTGGTGGTTATGTTTGAAGTAGTGGCGTTTGTGTTGGGTGTATTGGTGGTTGTGTTTGAAATAGTGATGTTGTGTTTGGAGTAGTAATAGTTGCGGTGGGAGTTAGGGATAGTTGTGCCGGGAGTAGTGGTAGCTGTGGTGGGAGTATTGGTGTTTGTGTTGGGAGTAGTGGTGGTTGTGTTGGGAGTAGTGGTTGTTGTAGCGGGAGTAGTGGTTGTTGTGTTGGGAGTAGTGGTGGTTGTGTTTGGAGTAGTGGTGGTTGTGTTGGGAGTAGTGATAGTTGCGGTGGGAGAAGTGGTGGTTATGTTGGGAGTAGTGGCGTTTGTGTTGGGTGTATTGGTGGCTGTGTTTGAAATAGTGGTGATTGTGTTTGGAGTAGTGGTGTTTATGTTTTGTGTATTGGTGATTGTGTTTGAAATAGTGGTGATTGTGTTGGGAGTAGTGGTGTTTGTGTTTTTTGTATTGGTGGTTTTATTTGAAGAAGTGTTGATTGTGTTGGGAGTAGGGTTTGTAGTGATGAGAGTATTTTTATTTGTGTTGAAAGTAGTGGTGTTTGTGATAGGAGTAGTGGTGTTTGTATTTGCAGAAGTGGTAGTTGTGGTGGGAGTAGTGGTACTTGTGTTTGGAGTAGAATTGATAATGGGACTGATGATGGTAAATAGAATAGTGATGGTATCGGGATAAGTGATGGTAATGGAAGTATGAGGTGTGGACGTTGTAGTGATGGTAGTGGATGTGGAAGTTGTGGCGGTACCTTCTGTGGTAAGTGTTGATGTGGTCATCGCCGGCGGTTTAGTTGTGTTTTCGGTGGTAGATGATGTCGGTGCCGATGGTTCTATAAGAAAAAAACGTATATAAGCGTCTCTTTTAAACAATCTTCGTTATAAATATAGTTAATTGACGTGCAACCATTTTTGGAATAGTGTGGCAAATTCTAACTTTTCCAAAGAGATATGCACATTTGAACCTTTTAAGTTGTTAATAATAAACATGACATTTTTTCTTAAGTTCCGACTATGAATACATATATGTCCATTTACAGTCTCACATGCATCTCATAATTGACCCATTTGCATTCGTGTTGCTATTATGGAAGTGGGACCCCAATGTGTTTGGAGTAGTGAAAGTTGTGGTTGGAGTAGTGCTAACTGTGTTGGGAGTAGTAGTGGTTGGGTTGGGAATAGTCGAAGATGTGATGCGAGTAGTGGTAGTTGTGTTGAGAGAAGTGGAGTTTGCGTTGGTAGAAGTGATTGTTGTGTTTAGATTAGTGGTGTTTATGTTTGGAGTTGGTGGGAGACGTAATGATTTTGTTGGGAGTAGTGGTGGGAGTAGTGGTTGTTGTAGCGGGAGTAGTGGTTCTTGTGTTGGGAGTAGTGGTGGTTGTGTTGGAAGTAGTGGTGGTTGTGTTGGGAGTAGTGGTTGTTGTAGCGGGAGTAGTGGTGGTTGTTTTGGGAGTAGTGGTGGTTGTGTTGGAAGTAGTGGTGGTTGTGGTGGAAGTAGTGATGGTTGTGTTGGGAGAAGTGGCTGGTTGTGTTGGGAGAAGTGGTGGTGTATTGGGAGTGGTAATGGTTGTGTAAGGAGTAGTGATAGATGCGGTGGGAGTAGTGTTAGTTGTGGCGGAGTAGTGGTGGCTGTGGTGGGAGTAGTGGTGGTTGTGGCGGGAACAGTAATGGTTGTTTTGGGAGTAGTGGTAGTTGTGTTGGGAGTAGTGGTGGTTGTGTTGGGAGTAGTGGTGGTTGGGTTGGGAGTAGTGGTGGTTGGGTTGGGAGTAGTGTGGTTGTGTTTGGAGTAGTGGTGGTTGTGGTGGGAGTAGTGGTGGTTGTGTTGGGCGTAGTGTTAGTTGTGTCGGGAGAAGTGATATTTGCGGTGGGAGTACTGGTAGTTGTGGCGGGAGTAGTGGTGGTTGTGGTGGGAGTATTGGTGTTTGTGTTGGGAGTAGTGGTGGTTGTATTGGGAGTAGTGGTTGTTGCAGCGGGAGTAGTGGTTGTTGTGTTGGGAGTAGTGGTGGTTGTGTTTGGAGTAGTGGTGGTTGTGGTGGGAGAAGTGGTGGTTGTGTTGGGAGTAGTGGTGCTTGTGTTGGTATAAGTGATAGTTGCGGTGGGAGAAATGGTAGTTGTGGCGGGAGTGGTGGTTGTATTGGGAGTAGTGGTGGTTGTGTTGGGAGTAGTGGTGGTTGTGCTGGGAGTAGTGGTGTTTGTGTTGGGTGTATTAGTGGTTGTGTTTGAAATAGTGGAGATTTTGTTGGGAGTAGTAGTGTTTGTGTTTTGTGTATTGGTGGTTTTGTTTGAAGTAGTGTTCATTGTGTTTGGAGTAGTGTTTGTTGTGATGGTAGTATTGTTATTTGTGTTTAAAGTATTGGTGTTTGTTATAGGAGTAGTGGTGTTGGTGTTTGCAGTAGTGGTAGTTGTGGTGGGAGTAGTGTTGGTTTTGTTTTTAGAAGTGAAAGTTTTTGTTGGAGTAGTGCGAACTGTGTTGGGAGTAGTTGTAGTTGGGTTGGGAGGAGTCGAAGATGTTGTGGGAGAAGTGGTAGTTGTGTTGGGAGAAGTGGATTTTGTGTTGGGAGAATTGATTGTCGTGTTAAGATTAGTGATGTTTATGTTTGGAGTAGTGATGGCTGTGTTCGGTGTAGTGGTTGTTGTGGTGGGAGTCGTCGTGATTGTGTTGGTAGTAGTGGTGGTTATGTTGGGAGTAGTGGTTGTTGTAGCGGAAGTATTGGTTGTTGTGTTAGAAGTAGTGGTGGTTGTGTTGGAAGTAGTAGTGGTTGTGTTGGGAGTAGTGGTTGTTGTAGCGAGAGTAGTGGTGGTTGTGTTGGGAGTAGTGCTGGTTGTGTTTGGAGCAGTGGTGGTTGTGGTTGGAGTAGTGGTGGTTGTGTTGGGAGTAGTAGTTGTTGTGTTGGGAGTAGTGGTGATTGTGTTGGGAGTAGTGGTGGTTGTGTTGGGAGTAGTAATGGTTGTGTTGGGAGTAGTGATAGTTGCGGTGGGAGTAGTGATAGTTGTGGCGGGATTAGTGATGGTTGTGTTGGGAGTAATGATAGTTGCGATGGGAGTAAGTGATGGTTATTGTGGGAGTAGTGGCGTTTGTGTTGGGTGTATTGGCGGTTGTGTTTGAAATAGTGGTGATTGTGTTGGGAGTAGTAGTGTTTGTGTTTTGTGTATTGGTGGTTGTGTTTGAAGTAGTGTTGATTGTGTTGGAGTAGGGTTTGTGGTGATGGGAGTATTGTTATTTGTGTTTAAAGTAGTGGTGTCTGTAATAGGAGTAGTGGTGTTTGTGTTTGCAGTAGTGGTAGTTGTGGTGGCAGTAGTGGTGTTTGTGTTGGGAGTAGAATTGATAATGGGACTTGTGATGGTTAATAGAGTAGTGATGGTATCGGGATAAGTGGTGGTAATGGAAGTATGTGGTGTAGACGTTGTAGTGATGGTAGTGGATGTGGAAGTTGTGGCGATACCTTTTGTGGTAAGTGTTGATGTGGTCGTCGCCGGCGATTTAGTTGTGTGTTCGGTGGTAGATGATGCCGGTGCAAATGGTTCTATAAGAAAAAAAGTATAGAAGCGTCTCTTTTAAACAATCATCGTTATAAATATAGTTAAATGACATGCAACAATTTTTGGAATAGTGTCGCAAAGTCTAACTTTCCCAAAGAGATATGCGCATTTGTACCTTTAAAGCTGTTTATAATAAACATGGCATTTGTTCCAAAGTACTGACTATGAATACATGTATGTCCATTTACAGTCTCACATGCATCTCAAATTTGATTCATTTGCAAACGTGTTGCGATTCTGGAGGTGGTGTTGCTCTTACCGTTAGAAAACCAATATTTCCCCCATGTGTGCTCCATATTGAACCTGAGCTGAGAACCATACTCGACCAATAAAAAGGTAAGTTGCACTTGGCACTTACCACATTTCTATCTCACGAAGGTCCAGAAATCAGCCCGTGTGTTTATCAATTTGAACTATTGTTTTAACCAACAAAACCGTAATAAAATCATGTTCATCTTCCGGCTTAGGGACTCTTATCGGACACGTTAGAAAATTATACGTAACCTATCTGGACTTGATTTCAATTGTTGTCATCGTCGTTGACTTACTTGGTACACACTCCGGCGTAAAGTTCCAATTCCCGTTCACGCAAAGCATTGTAGGAAGATTAGTTTTCTCAATAAACCCTGAATTACATCGGACCAAGCGCTGTGAGCCAAGTTCGAAACTGTTCCCAAATATGACTCCATTTGTTATAGGCCCCACTGGTGGACATTCTGAATAAATAATATAAGTTCGATTCACCGTTTTCATTCAAAAACATCGTATAACAAATTTAAGGTATGATACCATTTTTAAGTAATATACTCTCCAAGCAAAAACCTCAATGATAAATAGATGCAGTTATTCTATTCATTTCCTTCCAACCATACACACGGCCTTTATTTTAGGAACACCTTGGCAATACATTTGTTCGTTGTGTTTGAAATTCAGTCTTAGCTAAATAAAATTCGAACGATATTCGATAAGAAAGGAAAGTCAGCAATGGCCAAGATGTTATAACGACCGCTTTCTTAGTCGCTTATATTGACGACACAAAACTGTTTATTGACCGATCGAAACGATGATGCAGACGATTTCGATGTTCGCTTAATCTGACAAAAAATTAAATGGATTAAACTTACATTTTCACTAAGATACCGCTCTGTAGAAAGTTGTCCCGTAATCGTTCATAGTTCATGGACGACACACAGTTTCTCGCAATGTTCATTACTCTTTAATTACTGGTGTGTAGCCTATCATTCGATATCTCGTCATGCGCGTATTGCCATGATGACGAGATTTGCATTAACTACCATTTTCTCGTGTCACGCATGGGACAAGTCCGTCCCTCTCTATAAATATTAATTTCTCTGCATATGTAGGATAAAATATTCAACAACACCATATATCAGTTTCTAGTCCAATTTAATGTCTGACTTAACTAATATTTCAGCTATACAAATACGTTGTGATTGCTACATGATTGAGTCTTTTTCCAACTGTACACCTCCAGGTCTAAACGCTAACTGACTATTTCCCTCTAACATTTGCCCCGTGACAAACAGTTTCTCGCAATGTTCATTACTCTTTAATTACTGGTGTGTAGCCTATCATTCGATATCTTGTCATGCGCGTATTACCATGATGACGAGATTTGCATTAACTACCATTTTCTCGTGTCACGCATGGGACAAGTCCGTCCCTCTCTATTAATATTAATTTCTCTGCATATGTAGGATAAAATATTCAACAACACCATATATCAGTTTCTAGTCCAATTTAATGTCTGACTTAACTAATATTTCAGTTATACAAATACGTTGTGATTGCTACATGATTGAGTCTTTTTCCAACTGTACACCTCCAGGTCTAAACGCTAACTGACTATCTCCCTCATCGGTAAGCTTATTTGAACATATGTGCACTTTGTGACTGTCATGTTTACTGGCCCTTTTGATAAAATTTTCAATATTTTTTATATGAGGTAAATCCATATATTCCACCTACAATTTCTAACCATAATGTGACTTGTTGTTTTGTTTTCGGTTTTGTTAAACTAAATTTACCTTTTTTCTCACACTGATCGGAGTCGTGATTATATCTTTCATCTGTTGAGCACTTGCTCACTCCCTGAAGATACATGCAATCATTATTTAAACAACACTTTTGTGATTACGCTTGATAAAACATCAGTTCTATTGAAAATCATGTGTTCTTGATTTAAGACTCCACTTCCTAATCATATGCACATTTATCAATACAATAAGTATAAATGGCATTAATTTAAATATTTTGTCAACATAAACAGTATTTAATTGTGTGCAAAACAAAACCTTTGTTGAACAAGTAAATACTAGGATAACATCTACATTGATACCTATGGCATCTTATTATTGCGTCCGAATCATACCGGAGTGGTTGATAATATTTAAATTGCTAAAGATACAATTGTCCTTTTTCCATTCCAAAAATAGTGCCCGTATATATTGCATTATTTTCTCTCTTTTAGATAACGAACTGTCTTTTTTTGCAAACTATTTTAGTACTATCAATTTGTAGCATTAACTAAATTTAGAAATATGAAACATGTTTGAAAACAGCTACCATCGTCGATTATATAAAACTGGAATTGTCCAGAATATTTCGATAAGTGGAAACGCCTTTACCTCAACTGCGCTTATGTCGCTTTTTCGGATAAAATTGCATCGTCGATCATCGCTATTACCCGAATTCACCTCGCTAACGTCAAATAGTTCGCAGCTTCTTAAACCCGGGCTATACCCGGCCCCTTTGCACGAAACCCTTACAGCGCATTCGTAAGCGCATTTGTCTTGGTGTTAGGTCTAACAGGAGGTGTAGTCTCAAACTTGCTATGGGGCATTGGTCAATGCGGAAAACTTTGAAGTCCGCTTCTTCTAAACCCTGGCCTTCCACCTCAGTCGTATTACAGAGCGTTGCGATGAAGATCGCTGTCAAAAGCCTCATTATTATGTTTTCTATTGTTATATTAAATGTTCTTGAATGTGTCAATAACATCGAAGCACTTGTAAGTTATTAACTTACTTCACGAAAATATTTTAAAAATGAAAATATATCCGCGTCCCAAGTACATAATTTTATATTACAAAAACTGTTGTAATTGTTCTGTGTAAATCCCTATGCGTTCAGCGTACCCAGTTCAATCTGTTTGAGTCAATACACTATATTGTCCATACCACTTAAAGCTAACCTCTCGGATGACGACCGATAATCAAATCCGAACAAAGGCATACATATATGCGGAATGAAATATATAAAACATAGCTTGGGTAACAAGCATTCAAACAACGTATTAGTATAAAAAATTCTTTATCAATTTCAATTATTTCATGCAAAACTATATTTGTTTATATAAATGAATACACCATTCTGTTCAAGACACGAGATTGGTAATAAGAATTTTTTTAAACTGCAGTTAATGTGATTTTGGAAACATTTAATATGTTTTCATATCATTATTCGTACCACTTATGTCATGACGACATATATTTGTTCAGATATATGCAACAGTTATTAGTGAACGACAAACATTGTCGTAAAGCATTTGCATTCTCTTAAATTAGAAAATACGTTCTACATAAGTTTGTATTGAATTGTTCCGCTGCATAAATATCTCAATAAATATAAGGCGAACATGATTTTAGTCTGTTACGGCGAAAATATGAAAATTCAATTATTTGTCAACGCGTGTGTTTTCGCTTTCTTCGCGTTTGCTTGCGCTTAAAAAGTTATTTGCAATACACACTTTATATTGGAATTTAGTATCCAAATAAAATAATTAAACAATAAAAATCATACCAAATATAATGCTACTTAATTTTAGAAAACATGCATCTGATATGTAAAAAACTATCTGGAAATTGACTACAATCAATACAATAAGGGTAGTGGTTTTTAAGCATTTGGCCATCTTAAACCGCAAATCAGAAACACGTCAGGTGCGTGTTTATCCGAACACATTGATGCACCGATGCTGACCGACAAAATAGATAACGTTGACAATAGGTATTATGTTTCGAAGAAGTCGTTGAAACTTTGTGATGGCAAACATTACCCTTGCAATTTTTGGCGGCAAGAGATGGGGTCAAATTACAGTATTTGTGTATGAACCCATTTATGCCTAGTGGACTCTCCCATCCTTCTTAATTGTATCAATTTATTTCCAAAATAAGGGATGTCTAGTATATTTATTTCTATATTTAGAAAATATTTCTTACAGACATTCCTTTAAGCAAACAGCGCAGACCCTGATGAGACGCCGCATCATGCGGCGTCTCATCTGGGTCTACGCTTTTTTCCAAGGCCTTTTTTCTAGACGCTAGGCATAAATGGTTTAATCTGCAAACTATGTTGCATATAATTTGAAATTATTTGAATAATTTGAAGAAGGATACAAAGACTTCAGAACGTATGCTCCAATATACAGCGTGAATGTAATATTACAACAACAACAACAGCAACAACGATTTGTTTCTTTCTTCTTTAATGAAAATTAAGCGATCATAATATTGTAATGAATAGGAACAAACAAAACAAGAAAAACACAGATATAACTTTGACCTTAGCTTTCGAATGAAAATTCGTTCAGTCTCGTAAATACTAATGATGTAATGATAACGTTAATTAAAACAAGAGTATAAATAAACATCAAGTCAATCAGAAATAACATTAACATCTGAACATTTACTTGCTCGCAAAATACCAAGCTTCCTTGATACATATTTCCGATTTTCCGATTGATATAGGAAGGTTTCATCACTTCGTGTTTCATGTATTTGTACTTATTCTATAAAAAATATTTGTGATAGCCTTTTAGATTTTCATTCACTCAACTGTTCCTTTAACATTTAATTTAGCAGAAACTTTCCTGTATCTTGCAAATAGACTTTCAACGCCGTCGGAGCTCTCGTTGACGTATCGCGTTTGAAGAAGTTTGCCTAGACGAAAGAACGAACTGTATACCCGCAAGAACAACAAGAGGGGAATCAATGCAACAATTATGACATCAATTGCCATTTTCGTCGTCATAGCGTGCATTTGTCATACTAGGGTGTTTCAAACCGATAATCAAATCCGACAAAGTTCATGTATATAAAATTATGTGAAATACAAAATACATATAAATACTACGTTGGTAACAAAGCATGACAACTACATATTATAGTGAACTTCTTTCTCAATTGGATGTGTAGTAAATTAAAATATGTGTAAGTAAATATTAAGTTAAGTGTACGCGGTTGTTTTGATTGATAATAACTTTAAATTTAACAACTGAAGTCTGAATTTTTATTGCAAACAAACGGTAAAATACTTTCATAGTCTCAATATGTATCAGACAAAGCAGTCTCGTTATCTTTCTTCGTTTTTCCTTTTGATTAACCCTTAAAGCGCTGGAGCTGAATTTTAAAGGCCTTTGCAAACAGTTTGGATCCAGATGAGACGCCACAGAACGTGGCGTCTCATCAGGATCCAAACTGTTTGCTATTCTGATAATATTCTTTGAAAAAAATCGAAGAAAATGCTAATTTTAGAAATTCTGCAGACGACATTTTAGCAGACGACAAATTTCCCAGCATGCAAAGGGTTAACAGAAGTTTTTAAGTGAATGCGTCAGGTGATGAATGTGATGACATAAACTGCGGGCAGACGGACGGATGAACATTGAGACGAGAGGACCGTCAGCGTGAAGACGGACGGATGATCATTGAGACGAGAGGACCGTCAGCGTGAAGACGGACGGATGAACATTGAGACGAGAGGACCGTCAGCGTGAAGACGGACGGATGAACATTGAGACGAGAGGACCGTCAGCGTGAAGACGGACGGATGAACATTGAGACGAGAGGACCGTCAGCGTGAAGACGGACGGATGAACATTGAGACGAGAGGACTGCGGGCAGACGGACGGATGAAAATTGAGACGAGAGGACATAAACTGCGGGCAGACGGACGGATGAACATTGAGACGAGAGGACTGCGAGCAGACGGACGGATGAACATTGAGACGAGAGGTCATAAACTGCGGGCAGACGGACGGATGAACATTGAGACGAGAGGACTGCGGGCAGACGGACGGATGAACATTGAGACGAGAGGACATAAACTGCGGGCAGACGGACGGATGAACATTGAGACGAGAGGACTGCGGGCAGACGGACGGATGAACATTGAGACGAGAGGACATAAACTGCGGGCAGACGGACGGATGAACATTGAGACGAGAGGACTGCGGGCAGACGGACGGATGAACATTGAGACGAGAGGACATAAACTGCGGGCAGACGGACGGATGAACATTGAGACGAGAGGACTGCGGGCAGACGGACGGATGAACATTGAGACGAGAGGACATAAACTGCGGGCAGACGGACGGATGAACATTGAGACGAGAGGACTGCGGGCAGACGGACGGATGAACATTGAGACGAAAGGACATAAACTGCGGGCAGACGGACGGATGAACATTGAGACGAGAGGACTGCGGGCAGACGGACGGATGAACATTGAGACGAGAGGACCGTCAACTGCGGGCAGACGGACGGATGAACATTGAGACGAGAGGACTGCGGGCAGACGGACGGATGAACATTGAGACGAGAGGACATAAACTGCGGGAAGACGGACGGATGAACATTGAGACGAGAGGACTGCGGGCAGACGGACGGATGAACATTGAGACGAGAGGACATAAACTGCGGGCAGACGGACGGATGAACATTGAGACGAGAGGACTGCGGGCAGACGGACGGATGAACATTGAGACGAGAGGACATAAACTGCGGGCAGACAGACGGATGAACATTGAGATGAGAGGACTGCGGGCAGACGGACGGATGAACATTGAGACGAGAGGACCGTCAGCGTGAAGACGGACGGATGAACATTGAGACGAGAGGACCGTCAGCGTGAAGACGGACGGATGAACATTGAGACGAGAGGACCGTCAGCGTGAAGACGGACGGATGAACATTGAGACGAGAGGAACGTCAGCGTGAAGACGGACGGATGAACATTGAGACGAGAGGACTGCGGGCAGACGGACGGATGAACATTGAGACGAGAGGACATAAACTGCGGGCAAACGGACGGATGAACATTGAGACGAGAGGACTGCGAGCAGACGGACGGATGAACATTGAGACGAGAGGTCATAAACTGCGGGCAGACGGACGGATGAACATTGAGACGAGAGGACTGCGGGCAGACGGACGGATGAACATTGAGACGAGAGGACATAAACTGCGGGCAGACGGACGGATGAACATTGAGACGAGAGGACTGCGGGCAGACGGACGGATGAACATTGAGACGAGAGGACATAAACTGCGGGCAGACGGACGGATGAACATTGAGACGAGAGGACTGCGGGCAGACGGACGGATGAACATTGAGACGAGAGGACATAAACTGCGGGCAGACGGACGGATGAACATTGAGACGAGAGGACTGCGGGCAGACGGACGGATGAACATTGAGACGAGAGGACATAAACTGCGGGCAGACGGACGGATGAACATTGAGACGAGAGGACTGCGGGCAGACGGACGGATGAACATTGAGACGAGAGGACCGTCAACTGCGGGCAGACGGACGGATGAACATTGAGACGAGAGGACTGCGGGCAGACGGACGGATGAACATTGAGACGAGAGGACATAAACTGCGGGCAGACGGACGGATGAACATTGAGACGAGAGGACTGCGGGCAGACGGACGGATGAACATTGAGACGAGAGGACATAAACTGCGGGCAGACGGACGGATGAACATTGAGACGAGAGGACTGCGGGCAGACGGACGGATGAACATTGAGACGAGAGGACTGCGGGCAGACGGACGGATGAACATTGAGACGAGAGGACTGCGGGCAGACGGACGGATGAACATTGAGACGAGAGGACCGTCAGAATATCCAGTATGCCTCCAACTAGCCTTTCACACGATTATAATAAGTAATTAACACGATTATAATAAGTAATTAACACGATTATAATAAGTAATTAACACGATTATAATAAGTAATTAACACGATTATAATAAGTAATTAACACGATTATAATAAGTAATTAACACGATTATAATAAGTAATTAACACGATTATAATAAGTAATTAACACGATTATAATAAGTAATTAACGCGATTATAATAAGTAATTAACACGATTATAATAAGTAATTAACACGATTATAATAAGTAATTAACACGATTATAATAAGTAATTAACACGATTATAATAAGTAATTAACACGATTATAATAAGTAATTAACACGATTATAATAAGTAATTAACACGATTATGATAAGTAATTAACACGATTATAATAAGTAATATACATTTTGTAGTTCATATATATTCGTGTAAGGGCTTGTGTTTCACTTCTTTATACAGGCGGGTATTGATGATGTATTTTATCACAGAAGTCTGTAATAAAATGTTACCCTATCGTTTGAAAGTATCTTTCATATAGCGTTGAATACCATCTTTCACAACCGGAATTGTGTGTGAAAACAGGTTTCAATGCAAACATGATACTTCCGTTTAAAATCTGCAGTCAGTAATTTTTAAATCCGGGCCTGAAATTGTTTAAATACTTACGATGCGGTTTTTACAGAAGAATGATCGTTTAAAAGTCCAAACATTTGTTTAACTAAATAATAGTTGATATACGATCTAATGACACAGAGATTTCCACGAATCTAAACAATACAATAATATCTTGAGCGTTTCATATAAAATTAAGACAATAGTTGAATATCCAACAATAGTTTAAAAGCAGACGGTATTTTTTCAACACTCGAAATACATAAACGGAACGTAAAGTTATTATTAAACAAATAGTTATCGGGTGATGACAACAATGTTTGCTTTCAATAACCAAAAGACAATGGCACGTGTTAGGGCATGGATTTTCACTATGGTGAATTTTGTTTTATACAAACAAGCTATTGCTGTAATATTTATACTGTTTTTTTGACGGGTTTGAAGTGTTAACCCATTTATGCCTAGTGGACTCTCCCATCCTTCTAAATTGGATCAATTTATTTTCAAAATTAGGGATGTCTAGTATATTTATTTCTATATTTAGAATATTTCTTACAGAAAGTCCTTTAAGCAAACAGCGCAGACCCTGATGAGACGCCGCGGCATCATGCGGCGTCTCATCTGGGTCTACGCTGTTTGCCAAGCCCCTAGGCATAAATGGGTAAATGTTCATAATAAAAAGGTAAAATTGTTACTGATGACCGATATACGAAGAGTAGATCAAGGGACACACCGGTACGTGTATGCATCTGTTACGGAGTCGGGCAAAATTTCCATGGTTCATGTGATAGGGGTATTTGTTTACATGGCTTGTTATATAAATTGTTAAACGTTGTGCACATCTTATGATTTTACTGATCAATGTTATTTTTAGAACCTATACATGTGCTCCATAGTCAGACATAGTCGAACATAGTCAAAGTTTAACCAATTATGTCATATCCTGACGTGAAACCATATTTTGCAAACTTAATCTTATTTTAAGATTGACGTATTAGTTTTAATAAAGTATCACACGCAAACGTTTCATTTTACTCTTATAGTTTTTAATATGTTAGATAATCATTACGTTTATATAATAACTGTTTCTTTTTCGCCTGTTTTGTTATTGCTTGATAATTTTACCTTTAGTATGTCCGCGTTGTTAAGAAGATACAAATCTGTCATATTCAATTCTAGCAAAAATTATGTTGAAAGTGAAAATTATGTTCATGACATCAAATGTCATGGTAAAAATTACGTACCGAGGTTTAAAATATTGGTCAAATGAGACTTTGGTATAATTGATAGTAGTTATTGACAAATGTGTTCATTTAAGTTCTTGAAAATGCCCCTATGTTTGAACAAACACAAAGAAAACAAACTCTTACAATATTAGTGTCGTACCTGGCACGTATCAAGTTGGTGCGCATGCCAAGTGGAGACTTACCTGAGCAAAGTATCGCCAGGTATAGTGTTTAATCTAGAAGGGCAGAGGGGCATGGCGCATGACTTAAAAAAGGCATTTCGCACGGCGATTCTCTTACAAAGGGCACATTGGGTGTTTTCAACTTTTTGAAACTTTTAATCAAAGCTTCAAACTTGGATTTATACATTTTAAATGTCATTTTCGTGAAAATTTCACGCGAACTGTGTTCTTAAAATACACAGCTATTGTGTTGACATGTGCATTTATTATTATATTTTTGGAAAACATTCAAATCGAATGCAAAACACGAAAATGTAACTGATCATGGCAGCTCTAAACTGAAAGTAAACTTTCCGGATGTTTATGACTAGCGTGCATGACGTCACATTCATATTAAACGCTCTCGTCGCTTTCGAATTATAAGGTTAAATGAACCAGGGACATACGTGTTTGTATACGTCCCTGAATAAACTAAATGACACGTGTTTCTTAATGCCTTTAATAAATGCCACTTTTTATACAACCGTTCAAAACGGGACGTATTATAAGATCACCCTTGGCTGGCGGCGGCGGGCGGGAGGGCGGCGTCCACGGCAGTGTCCGCTCTATAATACAAATAGTTTTCATCCGATCTTCACCAAACTTGTTAAGAAGTTTTATCTAGAAAATTGCTAGGTCAAGTTCGAATATAGGTCATGTCGGGTCAAAACTAGTTCACGGCGTCACTTAGTGCATTTCAAGCATTAAGCATGGTGTCCGCTCTCTAATTGAAGTAGTTTTCATCCGATATTCACCAAATTTGGTCAGAAGTTGTGTCTTGATGATATCTAGGTTAAGTTAAAATATGGGTCATGCCGGGTCAAAAATAGGTCACAAGGTCACTTAGTGCGTTTAAAATAATCACCATAGTGTCTCTTACCATAGTCCATTAGTTGTGATATCATGCTACACTTGTTTCGCCGGTTTTACGTTCGAGCTTTCCACGATTTTGAAAAATTGACAGTCGGCATTTTATTTACGGGTATTTTTTTCTCATGCTTCATATGCGACCCGAAGCGAGTTCAAGCCATCCGAACAAAAGAACGTGTGAAAATTGTCACCGAGACTGTGAAAACAGTTCGAGCCATCCGATAATTCGAGCCTCGCGAATTCGAGCCATCCGACAAAATTTTATATGAATATATAGCAATAAAATATCGGTGCTTAGATGAGAGTTCGAGCCAACCGGAAATTCGAGCCAAGCGAGATCGAGCCATCGGGTTTCGAATGTAAATAGTTTAAGTAACTCTTTATATATTGTCTATATATCACTTGTTGGCTCTTTTCTTTTATGTTGTTAATATTACTCGTTTGTACATATTGTTTGAACACTTTCACTGTAATTTGCGTTTATTTGTACGATTGTGATTGCATTTTCATTGTATTGACGCACTTTGTCTGTACTTTGTTAACATATATGTAAATGGTCAAAGGCGTTTTGCCGATGCTCCAATAAAAGACTTGAACACTTACTGCAAAGTATATGAATTATAACTAAAACAAAACATGGTTACTGACCAAGTTATATTGATAAAGATATGAAAATATTATTTCACATTTTTATAACAATACGAATTTTAATATCGCAAACATATAACAAGCTGACACACTTGAACCACCGTTGACCCGAACAATGGCCAAATAGTCGAGCAACTGACGATCGATTTTCCATTGATGATCCGAAGTCTGATTTGCATTACGCATGCTTAAATTAAGTGCTTTTCTGTTCTATAGCAAATATACACAATTTTATATCAATTTGATCACGAACAAGCTATAATCCAATCTATTAATATACATGACTAGAAAGATAAGACCATACACTATTAAAAAGTGCTTGCTTGTCATTTGATGTTGTTGAGCATGAATACAAAATACAAAAAGAAAAATATGTAATTCAAGATACAACAAAGAAGTACCATCAAAAGTGTTATTAAAGTGTATTCAAAAACAAATATACAGTATAGAGACAAGAAAAAAATTAAATTAAATATTTTACGCCAAGGGATTTGAAACCTGGACCTTTAAAATTTAAACCTAAGGCACTTCGAAAAGATGCAGGCGTTTGGTATTTGTCACGTGTTTTAAACGCTATGAAAGTAGTACACATATTTTCTTAATCGTAAATAAATGCGTCGCATGCTTCATTAAGGGGTGTTGCTGCAGTTTTGCTGATTTTTCTCCATCCAATAGATTTTGTCCAAAATTTATATGTAAGATATATATACAAATACTATTTGAAAAATGAAATAACAACATAGGGTCACCGGCCTTGTTTTGGTTTTATTCACCATTATATAACTTGTACTTTTTTGGTAAAACTGAAAAATCTCTTATTGCGTAAAAATAATTAATAACCTATGAAATTGACAACATGTAGTGATTATATAAGCTAAGATACATCATATACCATTTAATTAAACCGCACAATACCAATAAAATGGAGTACACAAGTAAAATTTTAAGAAATATATTTTTTATAATGTTTCTGTTCCCCCAAAAACGTCATTTTTTTACTATTGTAACCATATAAATGGAAAAAAAAAAACATTCTGTCTAATAGAATTCTGCGAAACTGCTCGAATATGTTCATCTACGTACTGTCATCATAAAACACAAAGAAAAAAAGGGGGTCACCGCACTTTTAACAGAGATTTTATGTTTTAACCATCTCTACCGTCTACGTCAAATTTCATAAAATACAGCAACTAGGCAAAACCCAAGTACCGGTACATAGATTGTTAGAAATATGCCATAAACATTAGAAATTGTTTACAATCTTAACTGGGATCACAACAGCTTACCAAAAGACATTAATAAAAAACAATATTTAATCACAAACATAAGACCATACAGTATCAAACTCGACCTTAATCATTAATAACTTGCATGTACTTGTTCACAGATTTCGGCATGTTTTGAAGTTTGTGATTAAATGCTTTAAATTGATGATTGTAAACAACAGGACTAAAGAGCTCCAGTATAAAACAAGACTGTAATTAAAGAAAGAAAAATAAGTTTTAAAAAAGTTATCCCCACCTGGGATCGAACCACTGACAATAGTATTATGAACCAACTCGGTCATTCCTGATGATACTGATAACAAAAATATTGAGTTGTGATAATAGCATCATCGGTGTTGCTATAAATATATCCTCGGTTAAATAAACTGCCGCATTACCCCTTAATATACCTAGTTCGATGGATGATTATTAATAAAAGAACATGTATTCTTAACATTTTACTTAATCATCAGTGTTAGTTGCGTGTTTGGTTATAATGTATGCATGTACATTATATTATTAATCCAAAACACTTGTTCTGAATGTCAGTTTGCCGAATTGTGAAACAAAAGCAACCTAAATTGTTGTTTTTTTTGACATTGGGAAAATGCCACGATGGTTCCAAATTAATGTATAGCTCGAGTTTATCATGTGTCGCTGTGTTCCAAAAACACACCCAACGATAACGGCATAACCCATCAAAAAGAATCATGTATTCGGTATACCTTTAAGGTTAATCCATCATTAACTACAATCGCATACATGTATGGAAAATGACCTTATATTAGTGCAATGTGTAATGTTAAAGGTCGCATTTTTATTACTAAAAGAGACATGATGGACGCATATTTTAATCAATATTTAAATGTTAAAATGTCGCCGCATTAGTAGCTAGGTTTGGTGACTTGCGATTCATTTATTCAGCATAGCACGGAAAATCGAAGATTATGGTGAACAGCACGCGCAACATCACTGCAGACATTACCATGAACGGTAAGAAGCTGGAAGAGGTGACCAGCTTCAAATACTTTGCAGCAACCCTGGGCGCGGATGGTACCAATACCACTGAAGTCCGAATTAGAAAGCCATGGCGACGGTAGCGATGGCCAGACTGCGCAGGTTGTGGAGAAGCAGCTTCATCAGCTTCCCCGCCATGTACAGGTTCTATCCCCGTAGTCTCCGTCCTACTGTACGGCTGCGTGACCTCGATACTATACGACTGACACAAAAGGCACGATAAAGGCCTTTGAAAACAAGTGTCACCGAAGATTGCTCCGCATCTTCTACATACATAACAAGAGCAACGAGTGCGTCCGGAACATTAATGCAGCACATGCTTGGTTTTGACACGTCAAAAGGCACGACTCTGTTGTGCAAGACTGTTCCCAAAGGTACGCTAGAGTGAGGTCGCAGTCGAGGTCTTCATAAAAAAGCTAGATTGACGATGTGAAAAGAGTGGACGTCCCTCCTCTATGATGAGCTACTTCCAGCAGCCCACAACAGACCTGCCTAGCGGAGGATCGCTTTATCGTCTTCAATCTTTTCCCCAACGGTCTTATTGGTCAAGGGAATAATGATGATAATTCAATAACGAAAGGAGCAACAAAAGGGTGAATATCGCTCACATTTTCCCATTTGAATGACTTTGAAGTTTAGTTGAACGTGACGAATGCCATTTAGACTGCGAAGAGTTTTGTCAGAACTATTGCCTTTAGTCTTGTTTTTTTTCAATATGGAATACATTGTCCCTACACTAATAAACTACTCTTTGACCACATACTGGATTTTGCTCAAACTTTCACAGTTGTATGAACTTAATGTTTAAATGATCTTCAAATACGGAACTTTTGCTGCCGCAAGTTTCTGCAAAATAATGGCTTTTCTTTTAATAATATATAGTCCCAAATGTTTTGTGCATTTTCCTATAACAACGTGGTGAAATTCGTTCAAGCTTTCACAATTTAATGACCTTAATGTGAAGATGATCGGACTCGAAAGAACAGACTGTGGACTGCCATTAGTTTTTAATTGCCCTTGGAATTCTGAGAAAACCGGGCTGAAAATATATGAGCGTACCGTCCCAGATAAGGGACGAAAGTTTCCGCTGGGACTGTTCTTTCCTTTAGAATCGTCTTCCTTTAAATGAAAAATACCAAAATGCGAAAAGTGTCGACCCTGATTAGCCTGTGCGGACTGCACAAACTAATCTGGGACGATACTGGTCGCACATACATTCAACCCTGTTTTCCCTAACCACGGCTTGTATGTTTTATCAATTTCGTATACATTTTGTAATAGAAAATCCAATGGACCCCGAATATTATATAATACATGTGGTTGAATTCATATGAGTGTAATGGTAAAGCAAAACTATAGCTCAGATTGCATGTATTTCTTTGCTATCGAACCCTCTACAGTATTTAATCATAACTCAGCATATAGGTCTTACAGATTTATCAAAAGTACATTTTGCCTTGTGTGAAAACTTTGTCAAATAATTAAATAAAATAAACAAATAAAATAATATTTATTAAGATCACAAATAATTCATACTACGTGTCATATTGGAAACAAACTGCCTATGGGGCGTAACCGTTTGATTGATTAACTCGATGTTTTATTGCAGTTATATTGTCAAGTATAGCATATGCACACAAGTAATAATAAAAAACGTTGTAAATAAATGCGCGTGAGCAAAAATGCAAAACAGTTTTTTTTTTAATGACGTCCAATCTCGATGATGACGTAACACATTACGCGTTGTATGCCGGTGGGGGGACAGGCTCCCCTTTTGTCCCATACGCTGGACCAGGAGCAACGGCACCTGGTGGAGGGTAGCCGGCATACGCGGTTTCTGAAAAATATCGAGAAGCAAATGAACATTTTATACGATATGGGACATTTTTCAACGTCTTATATCTTCGTCGGAAATGCTAAGCATTTTATGAACACAATTTGTATTAAATAAAATCTGAATGATGCGTATTGATAGGACAAAAGAATTAATTGCTGTCACGTTTTTATATTGTTCAATATACGTGCCTTTTTTTTTTTTTTTTTTTTTCGCTAATTGCCCTTTTAAACAAATATGAGACACTG
The DNA here is from genome assembly GCF_020536995.1 of Dreissena polymorpha. Classification (NCBI taxonomy): domain Eukaryota; kingdom Metazoa; phylum Mollusca; class Bivalvia; order Myida; family Dreissenidae; genus Dreissena; species Dreissena polymorpha. The sequence goes on from NC_068369.1 coordinate 12,081,363, forward strand.
TGGATCCGCGCCCGAGCACGACACACACTTGTTTCACGTTTACTATGGCAAATACTTTGTTTTTTTATTATGATTATGTTTCATGCATCAGAACTACAAAAAGAAGTTCTACACAATGATTTTCGCTCTGAAAACACTGGGTAAACGCATGCGCAGTTTGCATACGCAAATCAGGAACGACACTTTCCGCTTTGATTGTAGTTTTCGTTTGAATGAAGTCGCTTCTGAGCGAAAATCATGTTTAGGCGGAATGTGACGTCCCTGATTCTGTGCCGACACGTAAAGCTCGGCCCATGTAGTGTTCCGAGGCCACTTGACCACTTACGGTTAGTGTTGACGACGACGACGTTGACAGCTCCGCCGGGACCAATGCTAGGAACCACTGCCTTGTTGATCTGACTCGGCATGGCGGCGCGGTTTTCTGCGAAAATAAACACTGTGGCTATATAGATACACTTTGATACTGGCAAGTAACACATGCGACTATATATATACACTTGAATACAGGCGATTAACACACGAGACTTACTAGAAACACTTGAATACCGGCAATTAACGCATGTGATTATATAGATACACTTGAATACCGACAATGAACGCACGTTACTCTATAGATACACTTGAATACCGGTAATGAACACACGTGACTATATAGATACACTTGAATACCGACAACGAGCGCATGTTACTCTATAGATACACTTGAATACCGGTAATGAACACACGTGACTATATAGATACACTTGAATACCGACAACGAGCGCATGTTACTCTATAGATACACGTGAATACCGGCAATGAACACATGTGACTCTATGAATACGCTTAAATACCGACAATGAACACCTGTGACTATAGATACACTTGAATACCGACGACTAACACACGTGACTATATAGATACACTTGAATACAGGCGATGAACACATGCAACTTTATAGGTACACTTGAATACCGACAATGAATGCGTGTTACGTTACTCTATAGATACACTTAAATACTGGCAATATACACATATGACTATATAGATACACTTTAATACCGTCAATGAACAGATCTGACTATATAAATACCCTTGAATACGGATATGAACACACGTGACTATATAGAGTCACTTGAATACCAGAAATGAACACATATGACTATATACATACCCTTGAATACCGGCTATGAACATATGTGACTATATAGATACACTTGAATACCTACCATGACCATGACTACAAAGATACACTTCCATATCGGCAATCAACATAATTGACTTTATAGATACACTAGAATACAGGCCATCAATACAAATGACTTTATAGATACACTTTATAGATACACTAGAATACTGGAAAATAGATATCGTTCGTTTTCACATACCCATTCTTGGACCTAAGTATTAGACTTAGAACAAATAAACAATATTCAACTTCAGAAACGAAAAACGACAAACGTCCGGAAAATATCTTCCCCTCGTGCATGCAATCCTTTTTACGTATTTTTTTGTATTCAATTCGAGTGAACTCGGATTCTGAATATTATTTTGAATAAGGTAACAGCAAATTGAAATCATGTACATCGGAATTAACACTGAATGTTTTAAAATTTCAAAAATGTATTCTGGAAGCTTTTTTTAACGGGGCGGAGCATTTTTGCTGGCTAAATTCTGCTTAAGATTGGTAAGGTCCGCGATTTAAAAAATTTAACTTCGAATTCCGTTTTTGCAAATTGTCTTTTGTTTGCGTTTATTAAGTGTGTATGCTGTGTTTAGAAATACCGATGTCCCCGATACAACATCTAATGTATTTGCAAACAGGCATTCGACATTAACAAAACGCAATTCTCAAAAGGCATTTCGCAATTCACAAAACACAATAAACAAAACGAAAACAGATTAAATAGCGTATTGGCTTTGTATGAGTATACTAAACAATACTGTCAATTTGAACAAGCTGATTTTGCGTCAGTGACAACGAGTAAACATTAAAGAATCGTCATTACGATCGATATCTAAAGCCGAACAAAGGCACTTTGTAATAGGATATACCGATATGAAACGGTCTACTTTTGGGACAAAAATGTCTGATATACGCTTTAAACAGCCAAAACCAAATCCGCGGTTAAGCAGAGAATGATTATGTCTATGTACCATAACGTGGCTTGTCTTTTGTACTTAAACTTAACTCAAAAATGTTTACCTAAAACACTTCAATCTATTATAGGTACCTCAAACTATTAAAGCTTATGGGTGCGTTTTGAAATTGCAGAAAGAAAGAGTATTTGTAATTTTCATTTCAATAGCATTCAGAGACAACGCGCTTTGTCAGGGACTTAAACAATAATGGCTGCATAGGTCCGTAGTTTTGCTAGCGAAAAAAACAAACAACAACAACTAAGATTACGCAATTATTGCAAATCCCCGATACAACTAAAGATATACCACTTTGAAGTGAAAAAAAAACTTTTATCGGAAAAAAACAACAACAAAGATTACATAGTCATCTACACTCACCGGAACCCCTGTAGATCATCGTTATCTGAGCGTTCGGCTGGCAGCACCCGACCATGGCGTAAACCGGAAGCTTGTCAAGGGGGAAGCGGAGCGGGGCGCCATAGTAGGCGAAGTCGGTGCCGAACCCAACCGTGCCGCTGTCGCAGTCAACGTACATGTAAAATCTGAAAACATGCCATGTATATGAAAGGCCTAGATGTATTACCGATGCGAAGCTTTACGCTGTTATGGCACGCTGTATTAAACCACAAAATGCTATATCAAGTTGTAAGTAATAACTATCGAGTATAAAATATCTGAAAAATACTGCTGAAATTGAAATCAGTAGTTTCTGGTCCTATGTTTAGGTCAGTATCCGAAACGCATTTGGTAATTGTTTCTTATGGTGATTATTAATTCACGAACATCGACATATTGAACGTTTTCTTGGTCAAAAGTATTGTTAAGCTTTTTTCAATATCATGCATAAATTCTTTGCTGAATAATAGACATTTTTAGTTGTGAGCGTTAGCGAGCAACTTATGTAGAGGCAGTTTTGCAAGTTAGTCTGCTGTTAGCTACGTTATTAACGATAACTTCAAGTCAGTCTGCTGTTAGCTACGCTAGGAACGATAACCACTGCCTGTGACAACTTCAGTGCCATTAGCGCTTTGATGTTAAATAGTGTCACTGTTATCAAACTGTGTTAAGTCTTTGCAACTGTCAAATTTATAAGTATGCGCAATAATACGACAAAGTTAATCCCTCAATATGCAAAATGTATCAGAGAGCATAAACTACATCAAACCCTTCCTGCTTGAGTTTCATTTCAGAGTTAGTATACAGTTTTCACAATACATGTATCTGCATATACTCGTTAAATGTATTACAACAATGATCCTGGTACCGGTAAACTTACTTATCGGGTACAAGCCCGGCCCTTGGGCACGTCGTCAGCAGCCTGTGAGTTATGGACGGCCTTCTTGCGAACGATGTCGAGGCCCCAGGACTTGGGGTTGCTGCCTACAAGGGAGTCCTTGGGTTTCACAAACATGGGCGCGCTCTCGGTCCCTACCCCCGCGGTAGCGTGCGTGCCACGCCCAACGGTTGGCCAGTAGATCTCGAACACATGTTTACCCTTGGATAACGCTTAAAAATGGTTGTAAATGTATGTTATGCTATGAAGCAAAACTATTGTTATATTATGCAAAACATGATATATTGTAACTCTGCTTCAGTGCTGCGCTTTAATATATTTTATCGAAAAATTTGTGTTTGAAAGCAAAATTTAACTTTTTGTCAATAAAAAATATCAGCACTGTAATATAAATGCATGAATGTTCAGTAACTTAATGACTATGACTTAATGATTATGCAAAAGAAAAAAGTGCAAACCGATGTACTTACGAGCTCCCCACCGGGCGCCGTCGGTCTCGAAAGTACCCTTCCGGTGTCGATGCACGCAGTTCTGGTTGATGATGTTCATGCCGTCTGAGCAACCAAGGATACCCGTGTCAAGGGCGGGGTCGGGACTGATTGACTGAATCCACACTGGGGAGGGGTTTCCTGTGGAACGAGAATGACTAGGTTGAATTAAGCATACAGTAAATATAGATGTTGATATTTTTAATGTTGGTATTATTTCTTATTAACAAATGACCCCAAGGAGGAAACAGGAATAAAAAAGTACAATACGCGATTTTGACCCTTTACGATTTGCAGTCAAGCCTATGCTAAATGCTGCACATAACTAGAAGACGAATTTGCTAATTGTATTACATATTTATTGCAACATTGTGCCTGTAAACTAGTGATAATTAAGTAGTCAATTACATTTTAGATGCACTTGTCCTTACAAATGTGTGGCAAATTTGTTGGCGTTTATATCAGTATGCGTTAATGTCTGCAGAAATAACATGCTATATATTTAAATAACACTTACATATACGTGTATAAATTGAACTCATCGCGTTTGTTTTTTAAAATAAGCATAATAAATGTGATTCCATGCTGAAATCCCACTGCACTGAAAGGCTCGCGATGACTCATGTCGACGTCTTGCGCATCAAATATACATTCGAATAATTCAATGATGTGTGACTTATCCTGTGTAATTGCAAACCTCTCTTGGCTCTAGTGCACACAGCGCTTGTCTTCTGCTTATTTGAAGAACGAAGGCGGCTATAGGCTCGTACTGACTCATGACCATGTTTAACGGGTATAACAAACATATTACTTTTTTAGTGTTGTGTAACCTACCCTGTCCAACTGCACCTCCCCTAGGTCCCGGCGCACACAGCGCCAGCAGGGCTATCATGCTGATAAGGAGAACAACGGCGCTGATAGCCTCGTACTGGCTCATGGAGGCGTCCAGGGCGTCTTGGGCGCGTGACATCCTGGTAGCAATGAACGACAATCATATTAAATCTTTGGAACGAGTACGATTCAAACATTTTGGAAGACTATCATATATATCACCATATAATAGGTTATATATGTACCTATTACGACTTGATGATCCGACGCACATTTTTATTTGACTATTAAACCCAATGGCGTTGAACATAAACATGAAATTTTACAATCAAGATATATAATATATTTAGCCCCTATCCAACGGAATAAGAAACTTAGATTCGACTTTATGAATGAAATTTGGCTATTTAACAATAATAAGTTCAAGCTGTTAAAGCAAGTCTGAGAGATCTAACTTAACCCATTCATGCCTAGCGTCCTGAAAAAAAGGACATTGCAAACAGCGTAGACCCAGATGAGACGCCGCATGATGCGGCGTCTCATCTGGGTCTGCGCTGTTTGCTTAAATGAATTTCTTTATGAAATATTCTAATTATTGAAATAATATACTTGACACCCCTAATTTTGGAAATAAATTGATCCAATTTAGAAGGATGGGAAAGTCCACTGGGCATAAAAGGGTTAAAAGGTCAAAAATGAAGGGCTAGTAAAATGTCGTTAAAGAAAGAGAATACAAGTTCAGAAGTTGTTGCAGAAAATCAACGAAATTGGAATAAAATGAGACTCGTTCTGAGAAAATGGGGCTTAATGTATGTGCGTGAAGTGTCATCCCAGATTAGCCTGTGCAGTCCGCATAGGCTAATCAGGGACGACATCTTTCCGTGTTTATGGAATTTTAGTTTTAAAGAAGTCTATTCTACACGAAAATCAAGTTAAGGACAGAAAGTATCGTCCCTGATAGAATGTGCGGACTGCACAGGCTAATCTGGGACGACACTTTACGCACATGCATTAAACCCAGTTTTCTCAGAACGCGACTCAAATACAAGTATAAATACGCTTTGCTTGTAAAGTGGAACACTTAATTACAAACATAAACATGTGTTTACACTTTTGGAAAAGTATCCCTTTTATATAAAGATTTGTTCGTACGATACACAGACATAAGTTTTTGTTCTTCAACAAATACAGGTAAACGCGTCGGTATTTGCGTAACTTTTATCGTTATAAACTTGATTTTAATGAATACAATTATACAGTACGTATATTAAATCAACATTTCTGGTTTGCATTTCATGTATATGTTTAAAATTGATACAATTAAATGTTGATATTGAAATCGTATAAGCGATCGATGGTTCAGGGATATAGGCGACTAGAGTGTTCTTACAAATTCACTCCAGAGACATGACCATATCGGTATATACATGTAGGTATGTTTTAAACCACTTAGGTACGTTTTTTTCCAAGGCTATGAAATCATTACAAACTATTCACGTATGTTGTTTTTCGTAATGCTTTATAGTTGTATCAATTTTGAATGCAGATTATTCATAAACGAAGCTGTATTTTCGGAATTCCGTGTGATAACACGCTCTTTTATTTTTGTGATCTGTGACAAAACTTTGGCAAATTATTTCGACAATCTGTGAACAAATCCCTTTAAAAAGGAGTGAATTTATTAGATTTGCAGCGAGAAAAAGCAGTTAATGTGCTACATGTACATACTGAAACAAAATATGGAAGATTTTTGTTGGATTCGGTGGACTATCAATTTTAATTCACGAGTGATCATAGAATTAAAATCGATTCTCCACTAAATCCAACAAATTTTCTTTTTCTTTTATGCCTTTTTAACCCTTTATTTACATTGTAAAAGGGTTTTACTGAAGAATTTCGCTGTAATAAAGACGTCATTTCGTTTAAAAAAATGACGTCATTTTACTGTAAAACATTTTGAACCGTTTGAAACAGTGAATTATCAGTTTTAACCCACTGATATTTCTCTATGAACCACCGGAAAGCATAAAATAAATGTAGATGTTATAAATAAGGTAAACAAAAGTTATTTGTTTTCACTAACAAAGCCCAAAATATAAAAAAGGTTGGGTGGCCAAATATCTTATATCATAACCTTGTTTTGCTATTCCTATTTTATTTCCCGCCTTTAAAATGAATTTCACCGACATACATGTTTCAATTGTAGGTATGAAATAATCGTCTTTACATCTGAAAGTTAATTATGAGAATGTAATCTTAAATCGCAAAATGATTCAAAACTCAAACTGGAATACAGACAAAAATAGTTAAGAGTTAGCCCCAAAATAAGAAGAAAGGTCGGTTCAGTGGAAACAAACAACTTTGTCATTTCGACTAAAGAAACACATTTACCCAGTGGTTACACTCTTATGACATTCTTTTGGGGTTTGCAAACCCCGTTACCTTACAAAATGGTCAGCGTGGTTGGATAAATTGTAAATTTCAATGCATAGAATATTCCCATTACTTACTTTTTGCATGCACATATTAACACATTATTTTGCAAAACAAAATTTTTGAATTCTGCATAAATATTTACTTTAAAACCGTCTTAATGATGCATTAGATTTATTGTCTTATCAATGACCATGGTATAAGTGTAATTTGAAAACTATACTTAGCTGACAAAAATTCATAACAAATATACACAAATGATATACATCTTAATCCAATAGTCATTTTTTCATAGTCGTTAAGCAATTAATGTTTCCAAAACATGTACCTCAGTAAGCCATTGAACATAATTATGTTATTATTTGCAATTACCACAAGGTTAAATAAAACATTTAAACCAAAGCCAAACGCTATCAACCAAATTCGATTGAGCAAGTCAAAATTCATATTCATGAAAACATTTTTCGATTAATGTATTTGTGTGTTTGTAATATTCTTTCTTGTGTTTTTATTGTGTTTTAATTTATTTAAAACCAAATCAGCCATTAGGACCAGTATGACTTCAAGAAATGTCAGTAAATCCCATTGGTTAATGTATGCATATGTTTCCTGAAAATATGAGTTTTCATTACATCTTTTTCAAACAAGCAAACAATACTTATACATTTCATTTGTTTTTTATCAGAACATAAAGTATTGGATTGCACATAGAAATACTGATCAGATTTCCGCATAAACATCCAATTAGTAAGTAATAGATAATAAATAAAGCTAATAAATAGCAGTTGAGAATATATTTCACCTTGCTTAGTGTAAAGTTTATTGGTATGTATTACAACGCATCTGTTTTTATAAAAAGACTAATTTCAGCTTAGAATTGCTCGTGAAAAAAAGGCTTAAATGTTGCAATTATGTTTTGCTCACTTTGTCACATTTACAATAGATTATAATAAGGATGTGAATAAGTAATCGGAAACAAAATGCAGAAACTTATGTCGTAGTCTGCGTATTTTTAGATATGAGTTCCATAGTATTTGCCATCATTATCACCACAATTTTGGATAACCAAATGGTAGTTTCATTCAAATAATTTTTGGTGATGAGCAATGTGATGTTGGTAAGAAAAGTATATGGCTCATATTGGTTTGTACTTATTATTAACTAGATTTCTAAAAACACTTACCTATGTATTTTAATTTGTTCTAATTGTATAGCAAATGCCGGAGTGAATTCTTTAAATATAAATAAGGCTAGCTCCGAAGAATGCTGTTTATACTTTACATAAATAGAAACACATGTTAAAAACATGGGTCAATATCTGCATTTGAATACTGGTTAACTGGTTATACGAATATATGAAAGTAAAATGCTCTTACCCTTCGGCACCTATTTAACATAAAGTACATCATATTTATGAGTTAATAATTGTGTTAAACAGAATAAAGATTATGTGTTTGCACTTATGATTCGTTTCTTTTCATTAATGCAATCATATATTAATAAACGTGTGTTCGTTACAAGCAGTTATATCTGAGATCGTGAAAGCAACTGATTGTGCTTGCATATAAACAAATGAATAAGATTGCTGATATGAAAATTACATTTACAATGCGATAGCTCGCAGACCTCGAATACAACTATTTTACTTGTACAATAAAGCAGGATTGCATAAATTAGACGTGCTATGTGAAAAGGGGGTTTAATGCATGTGCGTAAAGTGTCGTTCCAGATTAGCATGTGCTGTCCGCACAGGCTAATCAGAGACGACACTTTCCGCCTAAACTGGATTTTTGCTAAGAAGACATTGAAACGAAACATATCATAAAAGCGGAAAGTGTCTTCCCTTATTAGCCTGTGGGACTGCACATGTTAATCTAGGACGACACTCAACGCACATGCAGTAAACCCCCTTTTCACAGAGCGAGGCTTTATTTTATCTCCAGTTTCATCATACTTATCCAGTCTCAAAGTACAAGCTTCAAATATTGCTTCCTCGCACGATATTTGTACCGTGGTATTCAATAAATAAAGGACATATAATGTAATAATAATATTGACTTACCATGATATAATCCGATCAATAGAAAAACACTTAATATGTACCCCATAGTTGTTCCTGTTTTGCTATCTACACATTAAAGTGAAAAACAATACCCTGTATGACCTAAAGATGTCCAAAAGTGATCGATTGCAAGTACTAGCCTATCATTTTGAAATAATTGAGCATACATTCATATTGTTATTTGTTTGTAAAGCGTCCATAACAACGACTGCGTTCAAGTTTGTAGCAGTATTGATCTATTGCACAAATATGTATATAGAGGGATGAGCGCATGTGCAATGTATCGCGGTAGTGTTTGTAACGCGGGTATAATATTGGCGACCTGCGATTGATTTTATGGATTTGAAGTGTAAAGAGGTATATTTCGAAAGGCTGCGTTATCCATGTGTGATGTTGTGATGTGTAGCGATTTGTATACAAATTATAAAGTTTTACGATGTAGACGTCAGCGAGAATATACGAAACTGCATCTGTTTTTTTTTAATGCCAATGGTCATTTATATGTCAATATTTATGTCAGAATTATGATATTTTTACACGTTTATTATTTGCCGGGTCCTACTATGACATACTTAACAGCTGAACACACACGATACAAACGTGATCGTACAATAATCAGTGTTTTAACCCTTTGCATGCTGGGAAATTTGTCGCATGTTAAAATGTCGTCTGCTGAATTTCTAAAATTAGCATTTTCTTCGATTTTTTTTCAAAGAATACTATCAGAATAGCAAACAGTTTGGATCCTGATGAGACGCCACGTTCTGTGGCGTCTCATCTGGATCCAAACTGTTTGCAAAGGCCTTCAAAATTCGGTTCCCGCACTGAAAGAGTTAATAAATAAAACATTATGAAATCACTGGACATTATACAAAACGTGAGTTATGCAACAAATTAATACCACACAATATTAATGACACATAACATTGTCTTGAAACATGTATTGCCATACCTTTGGTTGCAAACACGAAGCACTTAAAGAAGCACATTTATGTAATAAATATCTGTGGTTTGACATTGGTATACATGTATTTCATAGGTGTATTTTACATTCAGTCCTGATTCAATTGGTTATATCAGAATCATTCAAACAATCTGACGAAAAAGAAATTTTGAAAAATAAATTAGTTTATCTTTTTGAGATGTTTGGACACGGACGCACACAATTACTTATTACGAGCTACGGAAAATTACCTTTTCTATAGGTAAATAGAGACGCGCTCTTGGAAAACCCGTCTTAATACATGTGCGTAATACAAGTATCGTCTCCGATTAGCCTGTGTAGTCCGCATGGGCTTGTTATGGACGACACGTTCAGATCTATAGAATATTCGTTTAAATGAAGTATCTTCTACACGAAAATCCAGTTAAAGCGAAATTCGTAGTCTCTGCGGAATGCAAAGGCTAATCTGGGACGATACTTTACCCACATGCATAGAGCCCAGTTATCCCAGGTAGCGGGTGAATATTATTGCTTACCCTTTGCATGCTGGGAAATTTGTCGTCTGCTAAAATGTCGTCTGCTGAATTTCTAAAATTAGCATTTTCTTCGATTTTTTTCAAAGAATACTATCAGAATAGCAAACAGTTTGGATCCAGATGAGACGCCACGTTCTGTGGCGTCTCATCTGGATCCAAACTGTTTGCAAAGGCCTTCAAAATTCGGTTCCCGCACTGAAAGAGTTAAACTTTATAGATCGATGTATTGGACTCAACGTTTCGCATGTTATGTCATGTTATGTCAGTATAATGATAAATATACAGATTATTGACGAAACTAAGTGAAGACTCCCTAACACTGACCGGTAATCGGGTTGTGTTTGACGCGCAATTTAAAGGCCGTGATAAAAACTAAATCCTTGTTAGGTTAAAAAATTTGAAGATTAAAAAATTCGTATCGATTATTTCACGGATAGGCACACATGTTAACGTTAAGGATTAAAAAATAAACACACATTTAAAGCACAAAACTTGCATATGCATAAAACATTGACACATCGCTCATCAGGATTAAAAACACAATTTGTAGCAGGTGACAAAAAAGCCTAGGTCAACCGTTTTGCTCAGTTAACAGATTATATTTATTAAATTATGGTTCAATTAACTTGTCCATACATACACAAGGGCATTCCGGGGAATATTAAATTTAGCTTATCTGTTTATTTGGCGACAGTTTAATATGCAGCTGCTAAAAGTGTCATAATAAAACATCTGCACTGATCCGTAATAGTAAAACAATTTAATTATGAATCACAAGAACTTCATTATCATTCCCTTGTGATGTCCATTTTCAGCGTTGAGTTTATAGTTAATGCATAGTATCATTGTAATTGACCGGCCTTCCGTTTCTGAAGTAGTGTCCAGTGCGGGCTTGTTTGTAGATTGATATTCCATACTAATGCTTCAGAGGCTGTGGCTAAAAACAAAAGGAAATAAGGCGTTATAAAACTATACACGTGTATGCAGCTCTGTGCCAGCAATCGGTTATAATATAGCTCGTCATGAGAAAACTGGGCCTAAGCCTGTGCAGATTTCACACGCTCATGAGGGATGACACTTAATGCACACACATTTAGCTCAATCTCATTGTTTGCCAAGAATTGTAAAGTTTACAATTAAAGATATTATTGCAAAATATATAATGCAAGAAATTCAACTCTGAAGTTCAAAAGCTTATAAAGTGCATATGTTTCTTACCAGCATTTCTACCAACAGTGGGTTGACTGCAGCAGCATTAGGGGCTAGTCTCCCGCCTGAAATTAATCGAGCAGGTATTTATTGAGGCTGTCAGAGATTAACATTAACATAATTATGAACAGTGTCCAATCAGAGACAGTGCTGTAAGTATAATGAACTTTTAGTTGTACTGTAAGATCGAAAAGCCCCATCATAAATACTGCGAAGCATAAGAAGAAATCGATCCATAAATGTCGGCATCAGTCAGAAAATATTCCGGAACCCCCTTTTGCAAGCGCAAATAAGAGCGTTCGACCGTACAGTGCAGCTAATATATCTTAACTTAAACGCGATAACATAATTTTCTGAATGAATGAAAAAACCAACAGTTGTTTCTTATATTTACTGGTGTCTGCACACTTCTTAACACGTGTAATTTCGACTTACTGTTTGTCGGTGTCAATAACCAACGACGTTCAGAAGGTACATGTACCGTGCGTCTGTTTCAAGTAACAATACGTGAACAAGGTGAACAATAAGCACTCTCACCGGTTCCTCTGTAGATCATGCTGACCTGCGCCCCCTGAGCGATTAGGCCCATCATGGGGTACACCGGAAGTGCTGTTTTCGGGAAGCTGATGCTGGAACCCCAGTAAACCCTGTCCGTACCGAAGGCGATGGAGCCGCTGTCACAGTCCACGAACATGAAGAACCTGCGAAGTGACAGACAGACATTTATTTCAAGACTTGCACATAGTACATCTTGCAAAATTAAGCAAAATCGACGAAGACGAATGCGATATTGATGATGAAGGAGAAAGAAATACATATGAGCCTTGTTCTGAGAAAACTGGGCTTAATTTGTGTGCGTAAAATGTCATCCCAGATTAGCCTGTGCAGTCCGCACAGGCTAATCAGGGACGACACTTTCCGCCTAAACTTGATTTTCGGTAAGGAGGGACTTCCTTGAAACTTTAATTACCAAAAAAAGGCGGAAAGTGTCGGCCCTGATTAGCCTGTGCGGACTGCAAAGGCTAATCTGGGACGACACTTTACGAACATGCATTATGCCCAGCTTTCCCAGAACGCGACTCAATAATTAATATATACTTACTTGATAGGCACAGATTTTCCTCTCGGGTAGGTGCAGAGGATCTCTCCCTTGTGGAGAGCCTTACACTTGGAGATGTCCAGTCCCCACGAGTGTCGGTTACACCCCACCAGCGAGTCGCGCGGTTTCACGAAAAGTGGAGCCTCTTTCGTGCCCACGCCAACGCTTGCGCACGCATCCCGAAACCGAATCGGCCACGTGATCTCGAATACGTGCTTCCCTTTGGAGAGGGCTGAAATGCGATATTAAGCTTTATGATAAAAGTATATAAGTCATTTTACAATATCTTTGGGCGTCAATTATTCCTCAATATGTTCGTTGTTATTCCGAAAACGCTTAATCCTGTAAATAATATCGTTTAATGTCCCGCTTATATTAAGGCATTTGATTTATTCACATGTGCTCACAAAATTACACTTATGTGTAAAACAAAATATAACTCAAAACCTTAATAAAGGACTGAAACATAATGTTCATGTATTGTAAGTTAACTGTACTTATAGATTTAACTGCCTTTAGACAATTATAGTTTATATATAAACTTTAAGTTTCATATTATAATTAACATATTTTTTTTCGATGATACCCTTTCATATCAACGGATTAACGAGTATATACATTTTTAAGAACAAATATTTATACATTCTTTCTGCATCATAACATGTTGGGTGATATAAGTATATATTTCACTTCTATCTTAATATTCACCACGCAATACATCACAAAGTTTTTAATAAAGTTACTAATAAACTAAAGAGCTTACCACAACCCCACTGGGCCCCGTCCGCCTCAAAGTGTCCTTTACGATGCCTGAACACAGTGTTATGGTCAACGACAGTCAGGCCATCCGAAATACCCTGTATTCCGGCGTCTAGAGCGGGGTCCGGCTGGATCGTCATGACCCAGGGTGGCATCGGGTCACCTGGGTAATGAAGGAGATCATTGTCGGTAGTATTCGTGCATTTCGGTGATATATTTGGTATTTGGGAGACGAATAATACAAGTCTCGTTCTGGTTGAACTGGGCTTAACGCATATGCGTACATTGGTGTCTCATATTAGCCTGTGCAATTCGCACAGGCTAGTCAGCGACGACACTTACCGCAGTAACGGAATCTGTCGTTTACAAGAGGTCTTTTTAACGAAAATCCAGTAAAGGCTGAAAGTTGTTCCTGATTAGCCTGTGCGGACTGCACACGATAATCTGGGACGCAACTTTACGAGCCTGTGCGGACTGCACACGATAATCTGGGACACAACTTTACGCATATGGATTAAGAAATTGTTCTAAAAACACGACTTTTAAAAAAATATGTGATATTTGTATGTAACGAAGTATTTTCAAAAAGAAAACGGATGCATGTTGTATTCCCCATATATACTGTACTTTGGAAACTCGCTTGCAGCTTGCTATCTGAATACACACATGAATGGCACTAAAGGGCGTCTCCTGTATCTAAAATAACCTATGTGAACCCATTTAAGATTTAATCTTTTGCAAATAATATAATTGTACTACATCAGTGCAAGATCCTTCCCCAACACGGACTCCAACCTCCGCGGTGAGATATGACTGGTAAGAGCATAGCTAGATCAAATCCCTGCTTTCAAAACCAACACGTGATGATAGCCTAGCCACGCCGTACAATAATTATGCTAAACGTATGCACATTGTACGTTACTAAAACCTTTACAAGTACGGAACTGTTTTACGAATATTTTGTCCAATGCAACCATGAACAAAAGCGTAAATGATATAATATGATGACAAATCGGCATGTTGCAATGTTGAATTTAACGTCAAAGATGTAATTTTCTATGTGTTTTATTTTCAGATCACCTACCAGGCTGCACCGTCTCTGCGCACAACATGACGAGTATCGCCATAGCGACGATCAACATGACCCCACCCACTGCCTCTATGCCGGACACTGACTCCTCCCCCGAGTGCTGTACTGGGGCCCTGATACAGAGAACACAGAGATGTTGTAGCTAGCGACTTAACTATACAAACGTAGGTCCCTGTTATAGCTCACCAACATAAACCTGCCATATGCCTTCATGAATACATGTACATATGTTTAAGGACCTGTATAATGAAAACATTAGTTGGTTTTAATTTATTCAAGATAAATATATGAAAAACTGCCCAAATTTCTCACTATATGGATGCAATTATACTCGTGAAACACGTGCATAAACTGAACCGAGTATCATTGTAATACGCAATTAACGCGCGTAATAAACTGAACCGAGTACCCTTGATATACGCAATTTATGCGTGTAATGCGTGCTTTTATAGTTCAGATATACCCGATAAATATTGGCGTGCAAAATATAAAAAAAGAACTGTCATTACGAAAATATTGCCGTGTTGAGCATAATATTACATTATAAAATCCACAGAGAATAGTTTGGTACGTAAATATATTGTCATGAACAGCTGCATCGTCATAAGAAAGATTTCATTTAAATAGTAATTCCTTAACCCATTTATGCCTAGTGTCTAGAAAAAAGCCTTGGCTAACAGCGTAGACCCTGATGTGACGCCGAATGATGCGGCGTCTCATCAGGGTCTGCGCTGTTTGCTTTAAGGAATTTCTGTAAGTAATAATCTTAAGATAGAAATACATATACTAGACATCCCTAATTTTGGAAATAAATTGATCTAACTAAGAAGGATGGGAGAGTCCAATAGGCATAAATGGATTAACCCTTAAAGCGCTGGAGCTGAATTTTAAAGGCCTTTGCAAACAGTTTGGATCCAGATGAGACGCCACAGAACGTGGCGTCTCATCTGGATCCAAACTGTTTGCTATTCTGATAGTATTCTTTGAAAAAAATTGAAGAAAATGCTAATTTTAGAAATTCAGCAGACGACATTTTAGCAGAAGACAAATTTCCCAGCATGCAAAGGGTTAAGCTATGCCAAGT
The DNA here is from genome assembly GCF_020536995.1 of Dreissena polymorpha. Taxonomy (NCBI): domain Eukaryota; kingdom Metazoa; phylum Mollusca; class Bivalvia; order Myida; family Dreissenidae; genus Dreissena; species Dreissena polymorpha. The sequence continues at coordinate 12,097,312 of NC_068369.1, forward strand.
GGCGAATAGTCAAGGAGTCTGACACTGCACAACAGCACCGCACGTAGCACATACAGACGCAAAAGCATAACTCATTGATAGCATTCTTACAACACAATAATATATAGGTATAAGTAATTACATAAACAATGAAGAAAACTGATTGGGCATCTAACTAACCGCTTGGAAATCGACAAAATATGTATGATTAAATATAATGTCGTCGCGTCTCTTTTAAGCTAATAAGATTCTTCAAAACTCAACATATCATTAACAAAGTCACTCAGCAAAAACAAACTTACCCATCGACGCCTGAAACGGAGAAACATGGTATAAGAGAGTCTTGTATAAGAGAGCTGATCCAATATAATGTAATCAATATAACTAAATTTTTATTATTATTACTTTATCATTGAAATTTGATAAGTATTATAACGATTTTTATTATTTATGTATTTGTTAGATTATTTCTTACCCGCTATCAAAAGCATAAAACCAATAACAAAATACCACATCTTAATTTCTTCTAAGACTAAGAAAATAAGAACAAAATTCAAACAATATATAACCTAACAACTCGGTGCAATAGGCGAACCGTGAGTAAGAAATATAAAAGATCAATTAGGGCGACATAGCAAATCTATTGTCTTGTTTAAATGATCTCTTTTCAATAAGACTAAGTGATTGATCTCGATTTTCATGATACTGGTGACACTCGGCCGGGTATTGCTTGAGGAAAAAATCGCAAAGGTCAGCGTTTAATAACCATTTTAATACACCATAAGTTAAGATTTTTTAAACATTTTTTATTTTGTCCTTTTTATTGTCTATTCAACGTAAAGGCCCGACAATGCACAAATTGTGTAAAAAGACAACTCGCACTTACCACACAATTCTAATTTAAGAGTTGACTCCCTTTTCGTAATCACTGAAAGGCGTAGTAATATTAACGCTCGATAGGTAATTGTCGGGTACGTTTAAGTATACTTGCCGTACTCGGGGTACAAGTTTACTTAAGAGTACCCGGGTTACATGTTAGTAGTACCTGAGCCGACAATTACCAATCGAGCAATATTAACAGGGTGCAGAATCAACGGGGTTTTCAGTGGACTACACACGGGCTGAAAAAAATGTAAACACACCGTTAGAAACTGTATCTTTATTTTTAAATATCTCAAGTTATTGGAAAACATTTGCAAAAAGTTTCTAGCATAAAAAACACTTTTACTTGCAGTTTGGGCCGATATCTTAAGGTATAAGAATAAATCCTTGAATACATCTGAAATCGGTGACAAAATTTCACGTTGCATGCAGCATAACCGTGCAGTACACACCGATTTTTTAACAAGAACAGGCTTTTTAAATAAAGTTATTGTTATGTATTTCACATTGCCACATGCAACATAAAAATCTGTCTTTTATGCACTAGTTGTTATTCTTAAGAAAATTTGTTTTAAAAAGTTTTTTGAAAAAAAGCACCACTTACCGGTGTGTTTACAAGCATTAACATTAAATTGGGAGTCACGTGATCCTGTACCCTGGTAAACTGAATTGTTAAAATAGGACACAACAAATATGAAGCTAAATATGTGTGACTGAATAGTTGCAGGGTGAAACTTAGTAATGAAAGATATCAAGATAATGTAATATAAAAATGAAATACATTTTATATTGTTTTCTTAGACGATACACAAACGCAAATTGCCACACAGTCGTTTCTTATGTATGGGTTCATCTTTCCCTTAAAGTAATTTAGCATAAATAATTTATGATGATGACATTCATGACTCCGACAATGGTGGCGATGCTGATTATTATGACGGTATGATGATAATGCCGGTCGTGATGATCATTACGCTCATGATAATAATGATGATTACGATGGTGAGAAGTCATGATGACATTGTCTGAAAATTAAAAAGTGGACTTTATATTATATCATAATACGCCAATACATGCACTCTATCTTTGTGAACTATTTGTTTTAATACTAAATGCAAGATATAAGGTTTATCTTAACTGCATGTGTGTTTATTTTATGTAATGCTGTCCGATGGTTTATAGAGAAATATCAATGAATTAGAACTGATATTTAGCTGTTTCAAACAAAATAACAGCGAAACTTATCGATAATTGTCATTGTTTGACCGGAACTATTTAAAGATATCTTCGGTTTCCAGATTGTAATCCCCCCACCCCCCCCAATGTTACCAAGGGCGATTACTCTGCATTGAATGTTTATAAAACATACAGACAAGTTTCCCTTGAAAATAAATGTAATAACATTTCGGGACGCCCAACGGGGAACGATATTGTCCGGAATGGCAAAAAAAACACAAAAAACAATCATTTGTAAGCATAAAATAAAAAGATTTTGTTTTGGATTTGGTGGAATATCGATTTAAACTCACTCGTGATCTTAAAAAATATTTCCACTCATGGCTGTGCTACTCGTGAAAATATCATTTTCTATGATCACTCGTGAATTAAAATCGATATTCCACCAAATCCAAAAAATATCCTAGTGTAATGCACCTTAATACAAGTTTACAAATAAACGTTGTCATTTTTTTCTAGAATGTTCCAGTTAAGTGTAAAAGTTAACTTTCGTATACACATTGCAACTATCAGCTTACAGCACACAAAGCGATACCTATTAAAAGCCAATATAAATTTGGCGACATGTCAACCCAAGAAAATATGTTTCGTTGGCTTTATTTGACGGAATCTTGCCAAAATGTTTAAAACAATAAATAATAATTAAATAATCTTGTCTAAACTATTTCGGAATACGTTGACGTATTTACACTAGCTATATTTATAAACAACCCGCAGTGGTCGAGTACCGCACTTACTAGGTCCTGATATGGACTATCAAATAACGCTCCGGAAACTTTCCATTCATGTCAAAGATCTATCAATAAACAGTCGATAGATCTGTGATTAATGCATGGTTAGTATCTTATTTTCGGTTTGTTTACAATGGTGGAGTAGCTTTAAGGTTGCCAACAACTAGTGATGATGAAATCGTAAGTACTTGGGCGGAAATCAGGACCACATTTGACGATAAAGAAACGGCCAGTGGCGCCTGTAAATTTATTAAACAGTTGTCCTTGGTTGGTGGTCACTATACCGGAAAGGTGGGGTTCACTCGGGTACTCAGGCTAACCCCTTCTCTACCCACAACAGCACAAAGCCATAACAACATTGAAACACATGCAGTAATCAAAGCGCTGAAGGTACTGAAGTTGTTCGCTGTTGTCGTCCTTGATTAGCTTGTGCGCATTGCACAGGCTAATTAGTGTGCACAGGCTAATCTTATTTGACGCGAATTAAGCCCCGTTTTCCCTGAAAGCAGCAAATATGTACAGATGATAAACACTAGACTGACCAATGTCGTCTTACAAGCCGGTATATACACTCATTGCCAGAGCAGAATCATTTGTCGTCTGCAGCAGAAGACAGGCAGCGGTAATCGTCCCTGGCAGAGTGAGTTGCGGTTCTTACCGTAGCTTAGGCTTCTACGCACATACTGATTTGCAAAATATGCTCTGTAAATTTAGTCGGCCGCAAACGCGACCAACTAAAAACGAATTAACTTGAATTGCAGCAATAATTCAAATTTCGCCCTTACTTTGTGAGTCTATTTAATAGACCAATGCTACCGCTGTTGCTATTTTTTAAATATCACGTGACGCGTCGAATTTAAGAACGTGGCTGAACGTGTATAGATCTTTGGCGGAGCATATCGATGATTATAAACCAGATGAATTTTATTAATTTCATTCGGGATTTTCATGAGCACTGACACTGGTTACAATTACGGCAAACATATGCATACATGGATGTGTTGTTTAGTCAATAAATTGATGAGGGCTTATGAAATAAACATTTTCACACCCAAGTCATATTTCAAAGCCATAGCATATAGTACCACTAGTGTATACGTGTATATACATTCTATTTAATCTTGATTCAAATTCAAGATACACATTGTCATCATTTTACAAAAGGTTATTATATAACTTAAATTCTCAAAGGTATGTTTGTTTGTCTTTACTATTTTTCACGAACGATCGAACGTGTAAAATGTGTGTTGACTCAATCATAAGAAAAAGCAATAGAAAATGAAAAGCACAGGATAAATGTTGTGTCATTTTTCGTTAAACTTTTATTAATGTTCTTTTACAGTGAAATACAATATTGAAGAATTCCACATCATGTCATAAATCTCTCTCGTGTGTGTGTGTGTGTGTGTGTGTGTGTGTGTGTGTGTGTGTGTGTGTGTGTCGGTGTGTGTGTGTGTGTGGGTGTGTGTGTGTGTGTGTGTGTGTGTGTGTGTGTGTGTGTGTGTGTGTGTGTGTGTGTGTGTGTGGGTGTGTGTGTGGTGTGTGTGTGTGTGTGTGTGTGTGTGTGTGTGTGTGTGTGTGTGTGTGTGTGTGTGTGTGTGTGTGTGTGTGTGGTGTGTGTGTGTGTGTGTGTGTGTGTGTGTGTGTGTGTGTGTGTGTGTGTGTGTGTGTGTGTGTGTGTGTGTGTGTGTGTGTGTGTGTGTGTGTGTGTGTGTGTGTGTGTGTGTGTGTGTGTGTGTGTGTGTGTGTGTGTGTGGTGTGTGTGTGTGTGTGTGTGTGTGTGTGTGTGTGTGTGTGTGTGTGTGTGTGTGTGTGTGTGTGTGTGTGTGTGTGTGTCTTGATTTTTCGGAAACATTCTTTAACGCCGTTGTGGTCAATGACAATTCTTGTTTTAATTGTGTTCTTCGATACACTAACAAACACTCTTTATAAGACTATGTAAGGACGGAGTTTTATTTTAGCGGTACCCGCTAAATATGTTTCGTGTTTAGCATAAAAGCACTTAATTATGTATCCGAATATTCTTTCACATGGAAAATTGTTCTAACGCTAATTTTGACATGGCGGATATTAGTTCATACGTTGTTTTAACTACCCGGACATTCATTCCCACGCTATTTAGACATCCCGGACAATCGTTCCAACATTATTTTGACAGACCGGATATATATACTCCTATGTAGTTTTAACGCCCAGAATTCTGCATTTTGGCAAATTACAGATCTCAGTGTAAGTCGATATATTCGATTATTTTTTAACGTTATCATTCTCATGATCACGATAAAATCTTACAACAATATAAAATATACACAATATAAAATATACACAAAATATGAGAACATTATTTTTAACTATTTCAATAACGACATATAAAAATACCGGATAAAATGCACAGAGTGCCATATTATTTTAATAAAATGTGATAATAATGACCGGGATAGCAATTATTCAGGAACGAATATCCGGGCTGTCCAAATAACGAAGGAACGAATGTCCAGGCTGTCAAAATTATGTAGGAACCATTATGTGCAGTGTGCATTGTCAAAATAACGAAGGCACGAATGTTCAGGTTGTCGAAAACATAGGGACGAATGTCCGCCTGTGTGAAAAATAGGCTAGGACGAATGTCCAGCATTCACTGTATTATTATGATTAAAACTGGCTAATATCTATACAGTATTTAGTTTGAGTATTTGGCATTACATTAGTCTTAGAAATGACTACGTAATACTTCTACCACGATAAGACATTGGGGTACCATACATGGTGTTCAATGACCAGGCATCTACCACGAATGGTTTATGACACCATGCTGTTATTTAGTATTTGTCGGCACAGTATCTGATCATAACGAGATACTGTAACTCCAATATAACGCGGTCAATGGGGTCCAAGCCGCGAAACAGCGTTATAACGGATCCGCGTTATTAGTTTTGAGCTCATTTAATGCAGGGCGCTATAAAAAAAACAGGTATAGAATAGCCTATAATATAGGTCATGTATATTGCCATGCTGTGTTGACGCAAATACATGCATATAAACCGAATCGTATTGATAACAGTATACATACCGCTTTTCTTATTTGCACATTTATCCGATAATCCAATAACATTGCAACATCACTTAAAAAAATAATAATCTTGAACATTAATGACTATATATGTTTAAGAAATCCGTAAACACAATCGTACGCATATATGCAATTTTCAGAAGTGTTAAGAGTACAGTGCATTATGGGGCAGAGCTTAACTTATGGAAATTATCGCACTGAACCGCTCTGATGAGGAATACATGTAATAAACACTGACACGCGAGTTTTTCACACCTTTATTGACATTACACAACAGATTAACACCAATTAGCTGTCGGTGTTGTTTAACCTCGAGGCGATTATAATCGGTTCAACGGACGGTTGAATAAAGCAATCAACATGTGATTTCCGCCATCTTTGAATTGTCTGAAAATACATGATGTTGCATAGTACGGAATTGAATCAGAAATCAAATGGAAGGTTGGAGAAAAAATGGGATCCAAGCACCCCCCGCGTTATATTGGATTCAGCGTTATAACGGAGCGCGTTATATTGGAGTTACAGTAATTGGTTTATACTGAATACCACTACCAAATGACTGGAATAGATTTTTGTGAGAATTACGATATCACATTGTGATCATCAGGCTACAGTATAGCCCTCATAAAATCGAAACCAGTTATATACATATTAGCTGAAATAAATTCAAATGAGAATTAAGAATCTTAGTACAACATCAACAACACACAATGCTCAAACGACGGAAGGGTACGTTTTCCTCAACACGCAGGTCACTCAGCCTTTTTACGACGGGAGGGTACGTTCCCCTTAACACATGCCACTCGGCCTTTTTCGACCACTATGGATAAGCTCTAATCCTTCTTTTACAACCAAATAGCGCTCTAGGTAACAAAACCCAGGGTTCCGCGAGACCCTCGTTTTCCTTCTCTTAAGCTGTAATCAGCAACGACGACGAAGGTAGGGAAAAAGCACACAGACAACATACTTCCACGCAGGATCGGAAGACGCAGTAAGTGCGCAAATTTACCCACAGTGCAACCCCTATAGGTGTAAATATTGTTGTAATTAAATGTGAGTAGAAAACATGTTTTTCCCGTATGTACAAGACTTAAACATGTTGAGTAGAGCGTGTCGGCTGGGCTAGAGGGCGCGCCTGGAGAGATATCTCTCGTCCGTGCACTCTGGCTCCGTTGACATGACATACCCAACATGACAAATAAAAATAAAAAAATAAATAAGAGAATGGTGACGGTATTTGTTGTTGTTGTTTCCCCTACTGTAGCGTAGGTGATGTTTTCTTGTAGTGAAGTGTAAGTTTTTTCCTTGCATGCCTGTGCTTTGTTACGTTTGACGCTGAATTGATACCTTTGTATTGCTAACCTGCACGTAGTACCCTTGTCACTATGAGGGTCAGATCGAATTAGAGGGATGATCAGCATTAACATCCCAGATCTATTCCCTCCTGACCAAAAGGTACTAATACATATAATTATCATCTGTAACCATAAGCAATATGAACATGAACTCTCTCTCTCTCTCTCTCTCTCTCTCTCTTCTGAGAGAGAGAGAGAGAGAGAGAGAGAGAGAGAGAGAGAGAAGAGAGAGAGCAGAGAGAGATAGAGAGAGAGAGAAGAGAGAGAGAAGAGAGAGTGGAGAGAGAGAGAGAGAGAGCGAGAGAGAGATCTCCTCTCTCTCTCTCTCTCTCTCTCTCTCTCTCTCTCTCTCTCTCTCTCTCTATCTCTCTCTCTCTCTCTCTCTCTCTCTCTCTCTCTCTAAAACAAACCAATATAAAGGCGCGTGAAAATTGTCTCCCAAAGAAAGAAAGTGTAGAACCAGAAGTTGACCTCCCTGTTCCTCAACAACCAGGCATCTCGGTCCAACCACACAAACGCAGCCCCTTACTACTATATTAAACTAAATTACCTTTAAAAACTAGTCTTACCCTGGCAACACCATTAAAACACCTGACAATATCCAATAGCACAACAGAGAGAGCCCATGTGAATTTACACCAAGACACAGGGCAGTAGAGTAATATCAGTACTAATCTATGTTAATGTACTTACCTGTCCTCCGCGAGGGACGTTAAACGGGGGTGCAGTGTATCGGTGCTGTACACCGGGCACTTAAAAGAACCAGGGGCGCCTCTGGAATCGGGGCGCCCTCTGTATCCCGCTCGAACCCCCACTAACACCTCTTGGGGCGGAGAGAACAAAAGCCACACACAAACTATAAGGAATAAACACTAATGCCAATAAGGATAATGCAAATCTAGAGATAATAGGAATACTGCAAAAACCATTTCGATAAAAGGCAAACCACTACATAATCCATAAAAAAGCAAGCATCTAGACACATTAAGGTCTCATTGGCCATCGTGCTCTGATGTATAATATGACCTAATTTTCTCCCCTGAAGGGTCACAGGGGCAGGTCGATACATCTGTAGTCGCGAAGACGCTGGACGACCTGTAAATAAATCTCAAACACACACACACACACACACACACACTCAACGGATGAATTTCTTTCTAAATTCTAAGGCCGTCATGACATGACCTTGGTTGTATGAAATAAAGTTTTTTTCTGCCAGAGAGATGTTACGCTAGTGTTATGACAGAAAATGTTTGAAAACGTGCATTTTAGGTATTTGTCTAGGAAAATTAACACATTGACACATTTAAAAAAAGTATTCAATTAAATTTAATGCAATATTTTTCATTTGATTATTTGCATCAATCTTAAAATCGTGTAAGCCTTTGCTTTCCAGTGTTTAATTGCCTTCTTTGTTCTGCATAATCCGATTATCTCGTTTTGATCAGATATTGTCCAGACTTAACTAACAACATGGTGTCATAAACCACACTGGGTGGCAGATGACAGTCTGGTCATTAAACACAATTGATGATGCCACCATGTCTCCTCTTTCTGGTAGTATTTAGCAGTCATTTGGTTGGATAATTTATCTCCGACATACTTAGAAGTTGCGTACATTAGATATGTTACATATTGTACAAATTAAAAGTTATGTTCAATATAGAATATCAGAAATTGTACACCGTAAAGATACTAGCCCGTTTAATTTATGAAAAAATATAGTATTTAATAATTATAAAATTTACGTACAAATATTTAACGTATTTAGCGGGTATCGGTTATAGAGAATACTATGCTAGTTTGATTGTGTACTTAAATTTATCCCACGAATGAAGAAAGGTTTACATGGCGAGGCTTGCCGAGCCTTGTAAGCTTTTCTGAGACGAGTGGGATAAATTTAAGTACACAATCACACTAACATAGTAGTCTATTTATCCTACAATATATTTTTTTACATAATTTGTCTACTAGTCTTAAGTGCATTTGACCTTTAAACAGGGGTGAAAGGCCAAACAAGTAGTCCCTATGTACATGTTCTAAAACTATCTGTGGAATAAACCTTATCTAAAAATATCTGTATAGAAAACCTTATGTTTTCTTTATAGGTGCTATTTTGTTCTGTAAAATCGTTTAGCTGTAGGATAAAATTAAAACTACGTCATTCCGTATGAAGATTTAATGTTACGGCATGCACGAACGACATCATAAAAACAAAAATTTACATTTGACACCAACAGAGGTAAAAAATGTTAAAAAAAATATATGTATATAATATATATGTGTTAAAATGTTAGATAATTGTCACTCATACTCACTAGTAACGAGCTTTCAATATACATGAGTACACCGTTCAATTTGCACAATGTGAAGTTGTGTTTTTCAGTTGAATGTTAATATTCCTCAATAGCGTCATTCTTTGTACGATACCCATCAAATTAAAATTACATGTAAATACCGTCATGCACTTCGCTTTTAATAGGGCTTTGTAACTACGTTTATTTTCAATGCACCCCTTACACTTTCTATCACTGATTTGTTTATCACACTAGCGTACTCATGCCATTGATAATTATATTTTATAATTAGATGTATTACTATTGTAATTTATTGAAGCTTTTCTGCACAAAAAAAACAATACGGCTTATGCATAGAGCTCTTTATTCTGTTAAATTGTCGGCCTTTCAGTCTTCAGATAATCTTTACTTTGATGCTAATGCCGCGTTTTTTTTAAGATGCAAATACATGTATTAGTAAATTCGTTTTGCACTAAATAATATATTTTTGAAATATTATTTAGGTGTTTTTTTCAGAGTTTTTTTCGATTAATTGACTAAACAAGTGTCGTTATCCATATGTTTTGCGTAACTGCAAAGACCTATAAAATACATTCATTTTTTAGTATTTTTAGCTGTATAGCTGTAACATGATTCCAACTTGAAAATCTATTTAACTAGATATATTCACATTCTCTTCATATTCCGTATAATCACCTAAAAGATCGTCAAGATCAATATCACTCTCTCATGATAAAAAGTTCGGTTTTTTACGTGACATAATTCCAGCTCACAAAATTTAATTTAAATCTAAACAACATTTTTTTTTCTATTTCAATTAGAACAAGAAAAATAATGTATCAAAAATATCATACTTAATATAATATGATTTTAGAATATAGAGTTTTACCAATAACGACCAATTACAAACAATTAGCGGTAATTAATTTCGCGAGAATCTTTAGTTTAGTTTAAACCTATTTATTTAAGCTCGATTGCATCGAAAGCCTAAGGCTTATATAAACTCGAGTCTGTTTCCTGGACCTAGAACCAGTACTTGGTGTCTTTGGGGGAGATCTAAAGAACGCTCCCACGGTGGGGATCAAACCCGTGACCCCCGGTCGCCAGGCGGACACCATATCCATTACACCACGGCGAGAATCTTTAATAAGTATTACTTAAAATATAATCTGCTTGATGTTGCGGCTATTAAAATCAACACAACAATACATGCGTGAATTGTTTGTAACAAGTTAAAAGTAAAAATTCTATTCAAAGACATAATATGAGCGACTGAACCGGCAAATTTTCGCCGATGATTTCCACTTGATTACACACACAAAAAAAATACACGAAAGCATTTTAAACATTTTATTTGTAACAATCAATCTCACCTTCAAACAATCATTTTAACAACAAAAATGTGATAATCGCCTGAAAATAAATCATTAAGTAATTTATTTATCCGACATCGGCAAAGCGGGTATTCTCTACGTTTTTGGCTTTTGGAATCGCAGACTCGCACAAGTTAGCAGAAGTGTAATGGCGGACAGTCACGTGGCGATCAATTTATCGATTCTGGAACGGTCTATAAACAAGATAGATCTTTTTTCAAACAGCGCGATAAAAAAGCTCTAACAAAGCGTGTCAAATGTGTGAAAAAATGGAGAAAAACAAGTACTTTATTAAATTAATCAAGACAATTTATTTAATGTATTGACACTTATAATGTGAATTACATATTTATAACTTATTCTGACAATGTCATATTGTGTTTTCTAAGTCGTTACATCGCCGAATGTTCAAAAGAGTGAATGGTTGATATCAGATGCGGCGTTGCGCGGGAGTATTGGAAATTTATACACGTTCAGCCTCGTTCTGGAGTCCTGCGAGTCACGTGACTTTGCGCTCTTTTCAATTTTGGCCTATTGTGAAAAAGGTCTATTATGCAAGCATGCTGGGACATACTTCCGGTCATAAAATAGTCACCTAAATAGTGAAGCCTCAGGCAAGGAACCTCCTCAATGTCGAGATATGTACCAAGTTTTATTTCTTTACCTTGTTAACACGTTGTTTGTCCGATTTAATTTAATTCTAGTAGGAATCAAACTTGGTCTCAAAGATGATATAACAGCAAAATAGTAGACTTCTTTTGCAAATTAACGAAAACTACCTTAAACATTTATATTTAAATTTACTTTACAAAATCAATTTATGTTAAAATTTCAGAATGTTTCATTTCCTATTTGCTTATGAATTTCAAGAAATGTGTTTCGATTTGTGTGTGTGGAAACTTTTAATACAAACTTTTTGGAAAGTGAAACGGTTTTATATTATGTTTTGAAAAGAGCGAGATCAACATATTTCTAAAAAAATACAGATTCATTTATGAATGAATATGCGTCGGATAGAATAAGTAATAAATTATATTTGTAAACGCAAATCTGCGTGGCCGTTTTATGAATGCAGTTATTGAATACATTCAATGTTTTTTTGTTTTTTTAATGCGGGTGTTATCTCATATTGTCATTATTTTGGTGATTGAATGAATAAATTATTCAGTTTGGACTGTAACTATCCGGTATTTCATCATCATCTCTGCTGTGTTGACATATCCGATTTCTATTAGATTCTTATCAGTCACCGTTAGACGGCGTTGCGGTTTATGAATCGACACTTGCTTAAATCGAGCCCAATCCAAGGTCGCTCGATTATTGTGTCGCACTATAAACCAAACAACTTAGCTTGCACATAAAACCACCGCTTACAGCAGGCATAGCAAAACTAAGGTTTAAGTGTTCTATTTCCGAATAATAAGAGCTAAAAGCTACATTTCAAAAAGCCGAATTCGACTGATTTGCATAACAGTTATTGTGAACGTTCTTATGATTACAATTGCTCCTCATGATATCTGAACGACGCTGATGTGATTTCTACCTCTTACATTGTAAAATTATTAGAAAAATTGAATATTTGTTTGCCTGTAATCTGTGTTGTTGTTTTTTTCGTAAGTGAATTTAATCAATTACCATGGATATTTTGGAAGACAACCGAGCGTATGAAACCGCAGTGGAGAAGAAATGCATGTAAGTTGTTGCTGTTTAAACTATTTTATGAATGTCTACATTGATTATTCGGTCATTTTTGTGCACAAAGCTTAACATATTACTTCTTTTGCTATTTAATCGGCTACTAGTTTTGAGCCTCTTGCCGTGCGTTGAGGTATGTCAGTAAATTGTTCTGATGACGTTTATTTATGCACTGACAGTGACGTGATTGCGCTACGTTTAAATCAATGGACAAATATATGAAATTGTGTCGCGTTTTGAGGAAACTGGGCATAATGCCTGTGCGTAAAGTGTCGTCCCAGATTAGCCTGTGCAGTCCGCACAGGCTAATCAGGGACGACACTTTCCGCCGAAACAAGATTTTCGGTAAGGAGAGACGTCCTTGAAACTAAAATTACCATAACAGCGGAAAATGTCGTCCCTGATTAGCCTGTGCGGACTGCACAGGCCCCTGATTAGCCTGTGCGGATTGCACAGGATAATCTGGGACGACACTTTACGCACATGCATTATGCCCAGTTTTCTCAGAACGCGGCTCAATTTATGCCTCTTCTCAAGGGCTAATGTTCCACAACAGAAAAGTTTTGGCCAATGGACAGCCTCTCGTTGCAACCACATCGCATACTCATTTGCTTATTTAAATACGTCTTATCTTTAGTTTTTCGAGCCGATATGGAGTGCATTGTAGATGCTAGTTAAATGTTGTTGTTGTAGGGCTATTTCCCCTATCCTGTGGATTCAAAGAAAGACCGATTCCCAATACCAAGTTTTGATTTTATTTAAACCAATTTATCGCTAAAGTATGTTAAATAAATGTGCATGGATAATAACATTTTACTTTAAATTTTCAATGTTACATTATTTAATTAAAATCGGTATATCTTCTACGTTTTTTCCGTCTTTGAATTTCTTAAAAAGCGAAATACACATGTATGTGTTAAATGTCAATTGTGATTTATTCACAGCATTATTGAATACAAAATTTGTGAACACGTACATTTTTGTCATTTTCAATAATTAAATTTTGCCCCCCATATGGCATTTTGCATGACGCAACATTGCAAAATGTCCAGCGTTTGTTTTTTCCATACTGCGGGACAATGCCATGCATTGTGGCTAGTGATACTGTCGTTGTTGCAATGCTTGCAGTGAATTCAATCTATTTTAAATTGAGTAATTCTCATTCCTTCGAAAGATAAAATTCGTCAATGACATACTTTTTTGTTTACATCAGATAATACCTTTTGTGATGTGGCAATACAGAGCCGATTTCTGTACGCGTCTTTAATATTGGCCAGTGTTTTGTGTTATGGTAATAAAAGTATACGTCCACCAAAACAGAACTGCATGATCTTGGATGTTTACAATACGCTCTGACGTGTATCACTGACCCAATGACCAGTTTTGCTATTTATGAACACACAGACGCAGTACATTGCGTTTTAAGAGCAGGCCTAATTACGTTCACAGTGATTCCAAAGCAGAACAAAACGAAAGGTTATGTTTCGACAAAGCCTTATTGGTTTCATCGATAAGGGACACGCTATATGGTTAGGTCTTTGCACGAAAACGCATGAGTGATGCTGTCGTAGTTGTCGAATTGTGAATGTGTCATGTGTTATTATATGTTCTCTTACGTGACTTATTGTATTTGAGCTTCATTCTGAGAAAGCAGGGCGGGCAAAGGAAAATCTGTGACGTCACTTTGCGCACATCCACTAAGCCCGGTTTCCCACCGAGCGCGGCTCACTTGCAATACAATTTTGGTTATTTTGATTCTTCTCAAGGCTTCAATACGAAAACTCTCCGAAAACACACGCGATGAAATTGGTAATGTTAAAAGAAAGATCATGTGCCCTCTTGGCAATCTTTATTTGGAAAGAATAAATTTGTTGTTGTTTTTGTGTTTACTTAATGTACACACACTTTCATTATTACAGCAGGATATACATTTGCTGTTAGTCGGAATGAGTCAGCGGCTTTAAGCGTCATCAGCGGAATTTTTGATATGACATTCTATTTGATATGTCTGTCAAACAGTCATAGTAACGTAGATAATTGACATGTACTTTGTATCAGCTAACTAGTCTCATAAATATCAGTGTCGTCATTATATGCGGCGACGTGCAACGCATAAAACAAAACGATAGTCTGTCGTTGACAACTACATAATGTTGCTATATATATATTGACTTCGTAAAACGTACGCTTCATCTGTAATGTCTGTATGACAGTTGCAATATAAAACGGAATAGGCAATTGTTCGAATTACACACAATATATTTAAAAATAAAAGGTACGAATCATTGCTTTTTCGGGCTTGTTTGGTGAATCGCCGTCTGAAGTGTAAGAAGTAAGTACAATGCTATGAATTTACTTCAAACATGACTTATAATATTAGTAAACAAATACAAAGCCCGACAAGCCACTTACTTAAAATCGTGCGGTATGTAGAGTCATAAAGCGACGTAGGCTGCTGAGTAATAGTGAAAATAAAGAGTAAACACTAGAATTACGCGTAAATGTACTGTACAACTTAAACGCACTTTTACAAGCGTTTGGAAAACCAATGACAATGAATTTATGTGGGTGTTATGTACCCGATGGCACGAAATCAATAAAAGTCTCTATAACGCTCAAAATCTACGAAAATTTCGTTAAGTATTTCGTAAAATAAAGTTAACACTTCAACAATCAGTGTTCCTTATAGCAATAGCCAAAATTTCAACGCTAGATGTGGTATGATTACATAGATTTTTGAAGATACAAAATGCTCGTTTTTATTTATTTGTAGCCACAATTAATTCCCGCGAATATATCTATTCATACGACATACAAACACCATATTAGTGTTCATGTCTCGTATGAATAGATATGGAAAACAATTATAAAAACGAGCATTTTGTATCTACAAACATCTATTTTACCAGACCACATCTGACGTTGAAATTTCGGCAATTGCCATACGGAACACTGATTTTTAATTGGTTAAGTTTATTTAACGAACAATTGTACGTAATTTTCGTTGATTTTGAATAGTAATGTTACTTTAAGACTTTGTTTACGTTTGAAACTATATATGCAGCGTTTGATTGCGTGGCTCTACTGACTGTACTCGCATAAACACCTACCACTATAACCAATCCAATTGAGTTGTCTAATTTTTTCCCGTTTTTGACGCTCGTTCGTTCGCTTAGCGTGGTTGTTGCTTCATGCATTTTCTTTTTTGCTCAGTGGATTTAAATTCCTACCCTCGGCGCTTGTGTGTTCTACTGATCGTTACCATACCAGACAGATAAGGCGCCCCCAAGTTCTCAAGTCCCCATCATTTAAAATAAAGTACCTCATTCAAAAATGAAATACTATAGCGGGAAACTGTAGCTAAAATGCAAATTAGCCCCAACTTCATTGAGTCTATCACGTTAATAAGGAATGAACACTGAGACACATCCCTTGTCCAAACATGATACAGCCTCAGGCGCATAAGCACTCAGCTCTTATTAACGCAAAATGAAAAAATGCGCCTATTTACGTCACTTCCTCTCTGCCCAAAGCTCCTCGTGCCGGGTACCGCTACACAACCAGAATCTTCTGTCGATCCCCAACGACCACCTGTACCACATTGCCCTCAGCAGCGGCGACAACGACCTCCGACAGATGTTCGGCGACGTCAAGGTTTGCGTATTTCAAAAAAGAAAATGACTTATTGTTTCGCACAAAACACGTTTTATTAATGAACTTTTTAAGTCAGAAATTCTGAACGTTTCGACGTAAACTCTCCATCGGTTATTCCAATCATCATTGGTAGCACTTTACAATTATCAACAATAACATACATAAAGCAATTACAGATGGATTCACAGGTACTATGTTTTCGTAATAATATGAGCGACTACACATTTTACTATTATGATAACAAACCGAACTTATATCGACTTAGATAAATGCATTTATTTCCGTTTTCCCAGCCGCCAGTGGATTTGGAAATATAAGATTAAAAGATATAATCCATTCTTTTCCCTGTACAGTTTGTATGTTTCGGCGGTACCCCCTCAAGGATGGAGAAGTTCGCTAGGTTCATGTCCCGAGAGCTCGGCCTTGGCACTGCTCCCGCCCATAACTTCGCCGGAAACACTGACCGGTACGCCCTCTATAAGGCAGGACCCGTCCTGTCCGTAAGCGTAAGTACACGTGTTCGATCTACGTCATCAGTTTTAGATTGTATGTACCTACGAGGTCGCCAGACCAATTATGAATGATTGTGAAATTTCTTAAAATGCATTTATATTTTTGATTTTTTTAAAGCAAAGATTGTTTACTAAATAATTAGGTCCATACAGGGTGATAATTTTTAACACATATTGCTCTTTCATGACATTACATCGAGTAATGTAAACAGAAACATATTAATTAAGAAGTTTCATTATAATACTGGTTTTAATATTTAACAATGTACAGTCAAGTTTTAAAATTGATCTTCATTTATACCTTTTCGAGTACGTTTTTATATTGCGTGCATTAATATTTTTGGAGTACTAAATTGTACGCGTATAACTGATATAATTATGTAGACAGTTAAAGTTTTAAATACCTATGTGTACATGCACATCTACGATTGCGGCGTAGAGCCGTTAAATGTCGCATCGCCGTTATATGTCGTAGGCTACGAATTTTGTCGCAACGTTGACGATAAATGTCGCAAGAAACGATAAATGTCGCAAATCCAACTGACGATATATGTCGCAACTTTAACGATAAATGTCGCAAAAACGTCAACTGCCGATATATGTAGCAACATTAACGATAAATGTCGCACACCTTTGTAAGTCATGTAAAAATGAAAAGTTGAAGTAAAATGACTAACATTTTAAGGTTAGATCTTGATTACCCGGCGAGGTTCCACCAGAATGGTCAGTTTTTAATTAGTATTTTCCGATCCGGTCAATTGTGGCCAGTTTTTTTTTTAAATGTCAGTTGCGGTCAGTATTGTAAGAAATGGTCAGTTGTGGTCAATATTGACCAAATTAATTCTTATAATTCTTGGCTCAAGTAGCCAGTTATTGATTTCAATGTGCTAAATGGACTGCTGTTATCAAGATTTGCCAAGGTTGTAAGATGTGATAAAACTGTAATATTATTACAGCAACACAAATTAACATAAAAAAATGAATATTGTATGTTAGATACATGACTGCAGTGCATGTTCATGAATTTACTGTTTTGCAGACGAACTGGCATTTGCCGTAGTTTGTACTGGCACAGTGATGAACTGACTGAAGACTGATATGCTCTTTTTATTTTTTTGATATCGTTGTTTTCAATTAATGCTTAAAGCCACACACCTTGAAATAAAATACATGTTAATCAATACATATAGATGCAATTTGAAAGTTTGCAAAATTTTCATTAAATCTTTAGCCTCGTTAGCAAGTATTTTTTTTTAATTTTAAAACCGAAAGTAGGATTTCTAAATGTAAACGTCCATTTCGACAAACGCGATTATGTTTTAGTTTTAAAGCGCAAAAAAGAGTCTGCCTTTTTACAACCAGATATATTCTAATTGGCATAGATAAAATTTAATATATAGCCTAGTTAGCAAGTAATGTATTATTTTTCAAACGGTACCGCTTTTAAAACTGAAAGTAGGATTTCTAGACGTATACGTCCATTTCGACAAACGCGATTATTTTTTTTAGTCCGGAACTCTCGGTTGCTTCTTTTGGCCACTTAAAAATCGTCACTGTACGTTCAAAAACACAATGATAACGCTAAATTGGATTAATGATCATGTACACGTGACGAATTCAGATTAGCTTTATAGCTGTTCAAGTACGTCTTCATCCATAGACCGAGGAATCTCTTAATTGGGACTTAAGATTCTACAATTTGGTCGCTGTACGTTACCATTTAAATAATTGCGTTTAATGGTCTGTCATGTACACCAACTTTGCAGGGCTTTGTGTTAGTCTTCAGTCCAGGAAATCTCAGACACATGGGCGTTATAAATATTATACACAAGATAAGGTGTAGCCGGATGACTTTTCACGTACAGTAACTTTTTCCCAATAACCAAACGCCACTAATAAAATTACGTGTAAATGAGACAAACATCTTTCATGGTGATAAAGTCACGTGGCTGTCATGGGTTATACTAACACGTGTAAGTTGATGGATGGAAAACTCTTGTATGAAAATTCTGGCAACTGAAACATTGGTACTAAACGTTAAAATAAAAAAAGTCTAACGTGCATTAATGGTCACGTGCATATGACGAATTCAGACGGTACGTCAATACCAGCGTTGTGGTTGTTTGTGTTCTCTACAAGAACGTGATAGTCAATTGCATGAGAAAACTCTTGATTCGGACTTTTGGCTACTGAACTATGGGCGCAGGACATTAAACACAATAATAAAAGCGACAAAGTGAATTTTTGACCGTATGCATTTGATGTGTGACCTGTATCAAAATATTTAAAAGTGGTATTTTAGCAAAATATGGTGAATCGGTCGAATCAGTTAAACATTTTTTCCCGATTTAAAGCGGGACTGCACGATTTTTATATGTGTTAAATTGTAATATAGTGATACAAACATGTTACAATAACACAACATAGGCAAGAAAAAGTGTACATTGAAGACAAATTTCATAGCAACAAAGACAAATTAGCGCCCCGAGCCGATTATGACGAAGATATTTCGTACATACAAGTATTTTCCTACAATAACCGAAGCATTCGTCTTTTTATTAGGATCGGAGTTAGTGTTCGTGTGTCGTATGAATAGATATCGTTGAAGGAAATTAGAATGATCCGTTAAACTAAACTAGATTCACATCGTACATGAATGACATACATGCTGGCGAATTCGACCGTACAGACAGTTTCGATTTCAGTATTAAATATCTGGCTTATTTCGCATTTTTCGACACATGTTCTTCTTAACTTTTATTTTAATTTATATTGAAATATATGTATAATAAGTTTTTTTACACATTTTATATAAACTCATAAATATTTGACAAAATCGAACAGTCCCGCTTCAAAGAGACATGCTTCAATAACGGTATATTACCTCAATCGGATACATTGGTAACTTCACTTACATACAAGCGTCACGCTTCCACACCAAGCTAATTTGCGTTACTATGTGTGTGGCGCTCAGAAAGCGAAAGGTACATGAACATCCACCTATCAAACAAAATATAAGACAACGTCGTAGTGCAGCGCCAGTTAAAACACAATACAATCAAATTGAGGTGCAATAAAAGTGGAATGAAAAAAAATATGGTCAAGCCTGTTCAATACTATTACAAGGTTGATGAGACAAAATACTACCATTATTGCGATTCGGAATAAGTGAAGTGAATTGAAATACTTGACGCGACCCGAAATGCATATTACTACAAGGACTAACGTTTAGTGTTTATTTATTGAATTGCGTTGTAAAACTCGTATTGTACGTTCTAAAAAAAATCGGATTTTGTAAATCAAGTAGCTAATATTTCTATAAATAGCGCATGGTAACGATTTTATTATACGTGTATTATTATTACCCATGCGTTTTTTCACGCATAAATAATCGAACACAAAATCATAGACTTTATATCTATATATATAGCACAAGATTGGGAGTAATTGTCTTTCTTTTATTGAGCAAAATATATTGTATACAAGTGTTTATTAAATAAAAAAAATCTGATCCTGGTAAGCTTAATATTGCGGCTTGCATAGAAGATTTAATTTTGTGAAAACTCATAAAAAAATCTATATTTCCTCAAATTATAAAAATAATTTTCCCAAACCACTTTAGATCGTGGTTAAAAAACTAAACACCAATGCATCAGCGAACCTGAATGTTAAAATGACACAACATACAATTTAAGGGTTCACTTAATGTATGCAAGTAAAATATGTAAATTCTCTCGCAACCCTGGGCATAAACTTAACGGAAATTTATCAAAATACTAACTCAAAACTGACCATTGAGATGGAAGTCGACCCAAAGAACCTCGTCGGGTAATCTAAATCTAACCTTAAAGTTTTAGTCGTTTTAACTTCAACTTTTAATTTTTTAACATGACTTACAAATGTGTGCGACATTTATCGTTAATGCTGCGACATATTTCGGCTGTTGAAATTGTTGCGACATTTATTGTCAACGTTGCGACAAATCTCGTAGCTTGTGACATATAACGGCGATGCGACATAAAATGGCGCTACAGGCGGAACGCCGTATAATAAACAAAAACGTATGACCGAAAGATTTGAGCCTCGCTCTGAGAAACCAGAGTTAAATGCATGTGCGTAAAGTGCCGTCCCTAACCAGGGACGACATTTTCCGCTTTTATGATACGTTTTTGTTTAAAGAACGTCTCTTCTTAGCACAAATCCAATTAAGGCGAAAAGTGTCGTTCCTGATTAGCTTGTGCGGACTTGTTACGCCCCCTTTGTACGAAACAACGAGGCTTATTTGTATTACAGCATGGCATAGGTATCCCGTCCCTGTCAATAGTGTTCCAGGAGATTGTGAAACTTGTGTACTACGCCGGATGTGAGGACGTGACATTCTTCCGGATAGGCACTTCCGGCGGGATAGGTAAGGAGGGCGGTTGATTACGATATCATCGGTATAACCATCATCAAAGTACCAATCCTCTTCTCACTCCTCCTTATCATTATTCAATCATCAGCAGCATCAAACAACAACAAAACAACAACAACATCTTTCTCACGTGAATCACCACAATAAATGTGGTAAACATGAGTATGATGCAAGTCGTCGTCGTTGCAGGACAACTGATATGCGGTCAAAAGTGTTTGATAGAAAATGCAAATAAAGAAAAGGCAATTAACCGGCGACAATAACTTAGCTGTTCCTCTAGATTAGTGGTGACAGCATTTGACTGACAACTGGTGACCGTGATTTCGAATATAGGACCGGTCACATCAGTGTTTGCGGAATGGTAATGAAGTCATTGATATTGGTAGTCACCCCCTTCCTCTCATTAAAGCATGGCTGCTGTCAGTTAATTGTATAAGCACGTGTACGTAGAGCTTGTTAACTTCTAAGTTGGGCTACCTTGGCCCAGGAGGACTGTCTGTGTTTACTGACCGTCTTCATTCTTAAAAATAATTCAGTAAAAATGGCATAACATCTCACAAACAGCTTTCCCTCTGCCACTTGTGTGCAACCCGTACTAATTTAGTCTAGAAATGTTAACGCTATTTATGTTATATTAAGTTCTTGGATTCATTTCAAAATTTAACTATTACATTTACGTCGTTTTAAACGCCAGGGGTTATATATTGAACATTCTTTTCAGGCCTTGAACCCGGGACAGTTGTGATAAGTGAAAGCGTCGTGAACGGCCAGTTGGAACCAATTTATAAGCAGGTAAACAACGGTGATATAAAGAGAAATCAATGTGGTTCGTTAAAGAAAATGGCATTACGCAATACAAATTAATTAATCAGTGCAAACATTTGCATTTGATTATGTTATCAGGTTGGCATTTGTATAATGGTCTGTCGATTATCGAATGTTGGGTCACCTCTATCGAAATCTCAAGGACGTTCCATTGAGTACCTGAAGTACTAACAATTCAGGCGAACGTTAACTTGAACATATAAACAAGTGTTTTCAATTCGAAATTATTAGGTCAAGAGCATTGATTTACTTGGCTGTTAACAATTTACTATACATGTATTGCAACGTCCAATTAATATAATGCAAACCGTAGCCCGTATTAACAAACTCAGTCTTGGACTTAAGAATAGAGAGTAGTCTTAGTCACATCATCTTTGAATATATGTGTCTTGTTCTGAGAAAACTGGGCTTAATTCATGTGCGTAAAGTGTCGTCCCAGATTAGCCTGTGCAGTCCGCACAGGCTAATCAGGGACGACACTTTCCGCTTAAATGGTGTTTTTAGTTTCAAGGAAGTCCCTCCTTACCGAAAATCAAGTTAAGGCGGAAAGTGTCGTCCCTGATTAGCCTGTGCGGACTGCACAGGCTAATCTGGGACGACACTTTACGCACATGCATTATGAACAGCTTTCACAGAACAAGACACATATATACAAACTAAAATGGTGCTTATTTCATCTAAATATAGTTCTTAATGAATAATAATACAATCAAAAGTTTTAACCACCATGCTAGAATTGACTTTCAATTAGTTTATAAAGTTAAAAAATATTCTTTACTTTAAGATGATATCTAAACATGGGTTTGTTAATATGACCTTGGGGCGTCAATATTTGATTTATGACTAAACCGTACTTTATTACACATGTATATTATTCGTTTGGTTCACACCAAGATGTGTTATAAACTCCGGAATGTTAACATAGTTATTTCATTCAATATTATGTATAATCCACAATTGTATCACGTCAGCTAGTATCTGACCCAGTCTCAAATCATTATTGAAGATGTTATGTTTGATCAAAATGTACACGAACTACTTCTGTATGCATGTTAGGTTATTGCTGGGCGCGGAACTTTATGCATGAATGTATTAAAGTACCGCTACAGTGAATATATATATATATATATATATATCAGTTTCCGGACTAAAGACGATTGAAATCGATTGATACTTAATCCTGTCTTCCATTATACGAGTCAAGTTCTGGGAAAACTGGACTTATTGCATGTGCGTAAAGTGTCGTCCCAGACAAGAGTTTGCAGTCCACGCAGGCTAAATCTGGGAGGACACTTTCCGCCTTCACTGGCGGGTGTGTATTTCAGAGTTGATTTACAGGTCCCGCTGATTTCTGTTAGAAGACTTTCTTTTTAACGAAAAATTCGATACAAGCGGACATTTTCGTCCCTGACATTTTTCTCAAATCGATGTTTTAAAAATCACCATGCATGTCATCTCATATCCGCAGATCATTCTCGGAAAGCAGGTGGAGCGCCCGGCCGTGGTTGACCAGGATCTGGCCCAGAACCTTCATAACCTCGCCCTTGAGGACGACCGATACAAGACAGTCAAGGGCACCACACTATGCGCGGACGATTTCTATGAAGGTATGTGCTCAAAGGCAAAATTTCAGCCGCGTAATGGGAAAACTAGGCTTAATGCATGTGCGTAATGTGTCAATCCAGATAAGGCTATACAGTCCGCACATGGTAACCAGAGACGACAATTTCCGATTTTATGGAATTGTCTTTAAAGGAGGTCCCTTTTTAAAAAACAAGAATCCAGTTAAGGCGAAAAGTGGTGTCCCTGAATAGCTTGTGCGGAATACACGCGCTTATTTGGGACGACACTTAACGCACATGCATCACGCACAGTTTTCAATGAAAGCAGTTCATTTAAAGAATATCTGACCACCTAATTGGTTATCCCACTCCTTGAGTTAACCAATCATCAACCCTTAAAGCTCTCATCACTATCCGCCATACTTTTTATTAGTTAAATACCACTTTGTTTTTGCATGTGATCTTACGCAGTATATTCATTTTCCGCGGGTGAGAATTGCATTACTGTGTATTAACTATACTACCATTCTTTGCAATCATTTCTCTTCACTGACTTTACAGCAATTCGAATATTTCGCTTCAGCAGTGTATTGATTATCAGCTTTTATCGCATTTTCACCGCGACATTGACGGTATAACACGTTGTGGAATATACTTGCTTGTATTCAACACTGTGGAATATACCTGTCGCGTGCACGGACTACTTTTTAAATGACGTCATGCGATATGCGCTAAAATTAGGTCGAAATTGTTTGGTTCATTGATCGAATTTTAAGGTCACCCATGAAAAGAAAATGTGCATATTTTGCAGAAAAAAATATATATGATATATTCACCAAAAGAAATGTTGAAATAAAATATCAAATTACACGATTTTTGTTTTGTTATTTTTTTATGTATATTTACTTTACCACTGAATGATTTTTCATAAGAAACAAAGTCGACAAAACTTGAGCTTCAAAATTATACGACCTTCAACCTTTAAATCTAGTCATATGACATTATTTAGTGTAATGTGCATTGTTTATAACCAAAGCATATACTTTTGACATTTAACTTAAATATTAAGAATGTACAACAAGCCATACACATATCGCACAGTTCATGAATAATCTGCTATGTTTGCTTTCCTATTTAATTCACGTTAGGCATAGAGCTGTGTAAAGTATAAGATGGTAAAAATAGCACCACACTGGAATTGGGAACGTCCCATTTGTACACGGGTATTTTCTACTCATTCATCTGTTGTGTACTTGAATGTTTTCCATTCTTTGTGTATTTATATATTAGATTATTTTTTCGTACAATAAGGGCATTTACCATAGATAAATAAAACATTGTGCAAGTTTAAACATAATTATGTTTATATGCAGAAATCTGCAAATGCAACCGAGTTTACCAACGGCTATTATTAGATAAACTGCTCCGGTTCATTTGAACAGCAGTAATGTAGAGTACATGACGTAGCGTGTGACGAAGAAGAAAGTTTATCGCGTTCATATACTCATTTGAATAAAGTGATAGAATGGCATAAGGGTCTTTATTTAACTATGCTAAAATAATTATTAAAGACCCTAGATGCAAAATCGTCAATAATTGAGTTAAATGGATTTTTAGATGGATTTTAAAGGATAATTAAAGGTAAGATACTAGTTCTTACATGTTTTGATTTTTGATTGTACTTTTGTCGTTCCCTGATCTCGGGGAAATGATTTTAACATGGGCGCCATTCATGCATCGGATCACACACGGCATACCCATAACATTATATAAAAAACACGTTCTGCGCGTCCTGAAATTCGTCGTCCGAAGTCGGAAAACGTATTGCCCTGTATATTTTGTCAAATAAAGTGTCAGTCGCTGCAATTGTCTGTTTACTCGTCAAAATTGTCAAGGTCTTCGATAGCTAAAGAAACTTCAGCGTACATTTTATTTAGTATTGACAGACCTGTACAAAGTCGCGCCAGTCAAAAATCATAATAAGCGACATTTAAAGTAATGGTAGCCAGAACTAGGTCGTCGATGGTGTACATGTATGTTGACATCGACAGCATTTTGTCAGGAGTAATGGCCGCCAGATTGGATTTTGATCATTTTCTTTCGAAAATAAAATAAATTATAGTAAAGTAAAATCTTCTTTTCGCGGTCGTAATGTGTTAAAATTCGCATACTGCGTAAAATTGAATGTATGCATATGGTGATATTTTTACTTGTTTTACAGTTTGTGTGTGAATTTTTTAAAGACTATTTCGCGTACCAGAACAAATACATGTATATCACTACGCATGGTTACATTTGTTAGATTTTAAGCGCTTTAATGACGGAATTAAAATTATTGTTAAGGTTATTAGATCTATTTATGTTAAACGTCACGTTGAAAAAATCAAATGGGATAAATAGAATACTAGTATTAGCGTTGAATACAGAGAAGTTTATGTTGCTCGGCTCGAACACCGAAAGCGCTCGCCAAGGCTCGCGCTTCCGGCGTTCTAAGCCTCGCAACATAAACTTCTCTGTATTCAACGCTAACCTAGTATTCTCTATATAATAGTCACCACACGTGGAAATGACAAGGTGCCAATACACTTAAGCAAAATAACCCCGGGCAGTGCAGTGTAAGGTGTGAAATTGAAAAAAAAATATGGGAAAAGGGGTTTTATGTATGTGCGTTTAGTGTCGTCCCAGATTAGCCCGTGTAGTCCGCATAAGGCTAATCAGGGACGACACTTTACGCTATAATAGTATTTTTTGTTTAAACTTTAAAGTAAGTCTCTTCATAGCGAAAATCCAGTTTAAGTCTAGTCCCTGATTAGCCTGATTGGATTGCACAGGCTTATCTGGGACGACAGTTTGCGCACATGCAGGAGGCGCCCTTTTTCCAGATATAGGCTCATATAATTTGGCCTTAAATGCACGTGGTTAACAATATTCACAGGCCAAGGTCGCATAGATGGCGCTTTCTGCGAGCACGACGAAGAGGAGAAAATGTTGTGGTTACGGGAAATGCACGAGGCTGGGGTGACCAACTTGGAAATGGAATCACTGGGCTTTATTGCGATGTGTCACAGAGCTAACATCAAAGGTGAATTACGCGATGTTGTCGTTTATAAATGAAGAATATTCAGGGGCACCGTGCAAATTTGTATCATAAGTATTCGGACGACAGTTGTGTTTATCATAATAAAATAATATAACTTTGCTGAGCACAAATGAAGCATTATCACCTACACAGTGTTGTTAAATAGCAAATTAAGGATTACTCAAAATTACATAGATTATGGGTGGATTGTTGTGTCGCATAACGAGTGCATACAGCTTCAACTGTTTTATGAATTGTAGGCAACTAACGAGAGTTTGCTAAAAATTGTCTCATTTAGCATTGTTTAATAATTGTTACAGTTCTATGAAATTGTTCGTTTAACTGAAGTCTTTTCTTAGTTAACATTCAATATAAATGGTATATTAAGCCTCCGATTAGCCTGTGTGGACTACGCAGGCTAATATCGGACGCCGCTTGACGCACATGCATTAAGCTCGGTTTTCTAAGTTATTGGCTTTTATGTTAGAACTGAGCATTCGATTATACCACCGTATACTATGTTTAATTGTTATTCTAGGTGCCGTGCTGTGTGTTACACTCCTTGACCGGTTTGAAGGGGACGGCATTACCACCAACCTTCAGCTACTCCACGAGTGGCAGACCTATCCGCAGATGCTCGCGGCGCGCTTCATAAAATCGACCCTTGGGCTTTAGTTGTCGATGCGAGCCGGATGCATGAGGCGCGTGGGCTTAATGCATTTGCATAAATTGTCGTTCCATAGTAGCCTGTGCAGTTCGCACAGGCTAATCAGGGACGACACTTTTCACTTTTATTGAGTTTTGTTTGAAGGAAGTCTTTTTAAACAAAAATCCAGTTAATGCGGAAAGCGTCGTCCCATTAGCCTTTGTGGACTGTACATGCTTAGCTTGGACGACACTTAAGTAGGCAGCATTATGCGTTTGTGAATCGAACATTGTTTGCACACGAATAATGCATAGGACCGTTCATGAACACCGTAACAAAAATACATATTTTACTGTGTAAATTGCATTTATATAAGTGCGAAAAACTACAGGTATTTTAACGGTTTCGAGAGACGTCATATTAGCCAGATTTGATCATAAGTTGATAACATTTTGTACGAATTCACTCATATGTTAGGTTGTGAGTCGAGTGATATATAGTGATATATAAAGCGTTACACAACAGCATGTTGACAAATGAGTCGTGTTCTGAGAAAACTGGACATAATGCATGTGCGTAAAGTGTCGTTCCAGATTAGCCTGTGCAGTCCGCACAGGCTAATCATGGACGACACTTTCCGCTTAAATAAGATTTAATTAAGAAGAGACTTCATTTAAACGAAAAATGTCATAAAAGCGGAAAGTGTCGTCCCTAATCTGGGACGACACTTGACGCACATGCATTATGCCCAGTTTTCTCAGAACGCGACTCAAATAAAAGCGTTGTATTATATTGCAGTCAACGAATGCAATAGCGCTTACAGGTTTTGACAATCTTTAAGTTTACCTACTGAAGTAAGTTGTATTTGCTCAGCGTTTATATTTGATGGTGTATAATTTTCTTTATTTAAGTTGCAACTGTTGTGTTTGGTATTAATGTTTAACTTTTTAAATAGATAAAACATCGATGAATAATAAAACTAGAACAATAGTTTAGATGAAGTAGTTTCATAAAATAAACGAAAGGAAAGTTGTATTCAATATTATAATTGTATAAAACACAAATATTTTACTGCTGTGCATGTACACAATACATTTGCTTTGTTGAAAAATCCCCAAATGTCTGTTCAGATTCGTTTATACGATTTCACTCAAACAATATTTTATTGATGGTTCCACAAAAAGAGGTTTGATTAATTGGTTGGTTGTAGAATGCGATAATAAAGCATTGACACCCATTTATGCCTAGTGGACTCTCCCATCCTTCTTAATTGGATCAATTTATTTCCAAAATTAGGGATGTCTAGTATATTTATTGATATATTAAGAATATTTCTTACAGAAATTCCTTTAAGCAAACAGCGCAGACCCTGATGAGACGCCGCATCATGCGGCGTCTCATCTGGGTCTACGCTGTTTGCCAAGGCCTTTTTTTCTAGACGCTAGGCATAAATGGGTTAAACTACAAATTGCATGTTGCGTAACAGTCATTATTGTATATAGATGTTTTTTGTACCGTTCATATCAGTTTTGTATAAAGAGATTGTGCCATATTTCACTTCCACGTTTTTCGTACCACATAACAGTCGCGCTTTATTTATGCTGACTTGATACCCATATTATTTCATCCTTAAGATATTTTACTACCTCGTTATGTTATTCATTTATAACAGAATTGTGTAGTATTTTCTCTCGAGTGAGTCACTGTTACTTGATACCCATATTATTTGATCCTTAATTAAGATATTTTACTACCTCGCTATGTTATTCATTTATAACAGAATTGTGTAATATTTTCTCTCGAGTCACTGTTATACATACACGAATTTGACTCATTGTACCGTTTCCAATGTATATTATGTACATTGTCGCCAAATATCGCTTTTCATTTACAATTTAATTTACGAATGTATATTTTATTTAAGTAATTAAGCGGTCTGGTGTCAACATTTTCAATATTTTATACTGTAAATGTGTAATGTGTCACACTGGTAGGTTTCAGTAGCAAACAGACTGCAATTTGTGATGTAAATATAACTAACAGTGTCAACTGTTTAATGATATCACATGTCTACGTCTTATTTCTGATCATATCTCAGTCTATAATTCCTTTAAATTCTATTGTTATCAGGTACACATTCCTTATGTACATAGATATGCAGTGATACTGTGTGCTTGTATCATATATTGTTTTGTTTTGAATATAATAAACTGAAAACATGAAAGCGTATGTGGATTATCATTAGTGTCGCGTTCTGAGAAAACTGGACATAATGCATGTGCTTAAAGTGTCGTCCCAGATTAGCCTGTGCAGTTCGCACAGGCTTATCAGGGACGACACTTTCCGCCTAAACAAGATTTTCGGTAAAAATGGACTTCCTTTAAGCGAAAAATACCACAAAAGCGGAAAATGTCTTCCCTGATTAGTCTGTGCGGCCTACACAGGCTAATCTAGGAGGACACTTTACGCACATGCATTATGCCCAGTTTTCTAAGAACGCGACACATTATGGCATATTTTAGTTTGAGTAAATGACTGTGCGCGGTGTTCTCGTGAAGAATTCTATCATGTAAAGCTGGTAATACAACTCGCATCTTTATCGCTCATGTAGCCACTCTGTGATTCAGCTAACATATAAGAAAGCAAACAGAGATGTTAACGATACAAAGAGTTTAAATCGACACTAAAATCATGCATATTTAGTCGTAACATATTAAATTAGGTGCTTCTTTTACTTCCGCTTTGCAGCGCCATGTCTGTATACGCGATTTTAGAGACCAGCTATTTCTCAACTACGCACATACAATGACAATTATTCAACCTATCAAGCCAATGTGAAATAATCACATAATAACTCAATTATTCTAGATAATTTAGTATTTTCTCCATTCTGTGCTTCTGATATTGATTGCTAAATTACAATAAGTCTAGAGTGCATTTAAAGCAACGTGTGTTAAATTTGCAACAGTCTAGACAAAGACATATATATTTAATAACTTAACTTTTCTATCGCTTAGACTACTCGGCCAACCGTGCTCATACAATGAGTGATTTATTTTAGACTTTATATAAGCACTCCTCGTAGTATCCCAAAATATAAAGACAACAGAACTCTCCAAATTATTACATCGTTTCGCGTTGGAACGCTTTATAATGTTCAGGTTTTTAAATCGTCAAAAGATGCATATAATGGATACTTGAGAGCATGGTTAATGTTCAGTATTACTGTTTCCTCACAAATATCAAAACTATAACAAAATTTGCGAATCTGAAACATTTTTTTTTCATTTTGTCAAATTACCAAAACGTGGAAAGGCCCCTTTAATGTTATATATATTATTAAATTGTATGTACTCTCTTTTAAATGCGATTTCGTCGTGTACTCGAGATCTCCTTAAACGTAAAGGGGAAGCAGTAAGACCTTGGGGTAACGTTGTTTCTGTGGTTTACATGACGTGTGCGACCTATACGATTTTTAATACGACCTTTGGATAATAATGTATGCCGTATTCATTACTTTGCGAGACTTATCAGGTCTTGTTATATGAACTGATATAAATCTTGCTAAACAAGACGTTAAAAGTGGTCCAAAGTCAATACATTTTTGACAAAAAACCAAACGCAGGCGTACAGTTAGGTAATACTTAAAAGAAAAGTAAACATTTAAAACCATACGCAGACATAGAATAAACACACTTCAGTAATTTATTGCTATTGGTTTTCAACTGGATCTGGTCTACTATTGAAATAAACTTTCGAAAACAAACTGAACATAATATGAGTCGCGTTCTGAGAAAACGGGGCTGAATGCATGTGCGTAAAGTGTCGTCCCAGATTAGCCTGTGCAGTCCGCTTTTAAGACATTTTTCGTTTAAATCAAGTCTCTTCTTAGCAAAAATCCAATTTAGGCGGAAAGTGTCGTCAATGATTAGCCTTTGCGGACTGCAAAGGCTAATCTGGGATGACACTTTACGCACATGCATTAAGCCC
Organism: Dreissena polymorpha; assembly: GCF_020536995.1. Taxonomy (NCBI): domain Eukaryota; kingdom Metazoa; phylum Mollusca; class Bivalvia; order Myida; family Dreissenidae; genus Dreissena; species Dreissena polymorpha. The sequence goes on from NC_068369.1 coordinate 12,128,612, forward strand.
AGTTTTCTCAGAACACGACTCATATAAAATGCGTTTCCTGTTGATCGGGAATACGATGCTGTCAATTTTGAGATAGGGCTGATATTTTATGACGGATCTTCTATCTTTTAACAGTAGTTAGCAAATGTTGTGTTTTCAAACATTTCGCCATTTTGTTGAAAATTTATTGTACTATCACATTTTTGTATGTCTCTGATAATTTTAATGTCAGCAGTTAGCATTGTTATTTGAGTTCCAAATGTTATTGATTCTTACATGCCTTAGTATCGAAAAATGACAATCATATTGCTGTGTAAAACACATCTTTTAACATAGTTGATATAACGAAAGCAAATGACAATTGTCTTAAATTAACACTCATGTATGCCAATTAACCATTCATCTATTTAGTTGTGTTATTTCATTACAGAAAAATAACATCAGACATGTTAAACGGTGAATACAAAACAATGAATGAAACGTGCAATATTACGTTAAACACAATTTTGTAACTGTTCACTTTAAACTTTATGAAAATCTGTATAAAACATCGTCTAATTCCATTTAAGCAAAAGTATATTTATAAAATACGAAATGCTAGAAACTTATATAGTGCACAACAATCTCTGATCACAATAGCGCACAAGACATCGTAAGAAAATATTGTAATAACGCTTTAAAAATGTATTCTATAATGTTCTACAACGCGCTCGATGGCGAAGAGATATCATTCGTGTAGAATTTTAGTTTCGCTTCGAAGCAAGAGTTGCCGTCCTTAAGCAAACGAAACTTCAAACATTTGCTGGCAAATCCGCGCGAGTCTTTTTCTAAATCCGACCAGGACTGAACTAATAGAATATCTCCTAAAGACGCCTCGCTCCTATACAAAACATCTGCTTGTTGTAAACCGGAACTGACGTCATCGCATGTGACCCATTTGTAACCCAATTCCTTATTCACGTGTTCGAACAAACTCTCGCAACAGTATTTCAGATATGAAGACCAATTACAGTGCCCGTATGTGTCCGTATCAGAAAGTGTCACCCGGAAGTAGGAAACACGCACTTCCGTTTCTCCGGGATCCAACGTCCCGAGAAGCGATGCACGCCGAAACTCCCCAACGTTTCTCCCAAATTTAGTTAACCACCATTCCGGATACGAAACGGGTCGCCGAGTTTGAGCATCTATCAGTACATCAGTGACGTCACAGGAAATTAAATGCCTTTCGGACCCTTCGTGGAAAATGTTGTAACTTAGGGTCTTTGACGATTTTCCCAAGTTCTTTAACTCTGTCAGACAATACAGAGGATGTTTAGCGGATTCGAACTCGTGGAATGATGCATCGACTATTTTTAGCTCAGCACCGATGATGAAAACTAGGTGTGTCTGTAGAACCTCGTGCAAATCGAGTAGGGATCTGTTTTCCTCGTGCGGAGTGACATTTTTCCAGAACGTAAAAGCTCGGACGGACTCGACTAGTCTTAAAATACTCCATGGGTTTACCTGATTACCTTCAACATAAAAACACATTAGAAACAGATAAAGCGTTGTTAGAAACAGATAAAGCGTTGTGTTAACGGTTTCTACACAGAGGTCATCAGCATAATATACATATTTATAAAAATGCATTTTTCGTTATAAAATTGACAGTTCACCTTTAAGTACTTCGGGTTGATTCCTCCAGCTATTTTTTGCTCACCCCTCCCCCCCTAGAATACCCCCTACTGCCCATAGAGACTAGTCAAGAATAAAGACAGAATGGTGATCATCGATGCACAACAATACTCAATTTCGCATAGCACTTCTAATATGGCTTTTGTGTACAATATGTTTGATATTTGTTTACACATAAGCACGTATTTCTTCAATAAATAATCATTTAAAGGGATCTTTTCACGCTTTGGTAAATTGACAAAATTGAAAAAAGTTGTTTCAGATTCGCACATTTTCGTTTTAGTTATGATATTTGTAAGGAAACAGTAATACTGAACATTAACCATGGTCTAATATAGCCATTATATGCATCTTTTGACGATTTTAAAACCTAAAAATTATAAAGCGTTGCAACGCGAAACGATTGAATAATTTGGAGAGTTCTGTTTTTGTCGTTAAATTTTGTGAAACTACGAAGATTGCTTATATAATGTATAAAATACGTCAAGTACGTGTACTCGGCGGAATAGCTCAGTAGGCTAAAGCGTTTTTACTTCAGGACTCAGGCAGGACTCCAGGGGTCGCTGGTTCGAAACCTGCTCCGGGCAATGTTCTTTTCCTTTTTTTAATTTTATTCTTGATTTTTTACTGGAGCTTTTACGATCCAATGTTTACATTTATCAATATAAAGCATTTAATGAATAAGTTAAAAAATGCCAAAATCTGTGAAAAGGCCCCTTTAAGCACCATTCTTTGACCACGAATATTTTGTGTGTAATAATCTGTCAATACAGTCATATAAAATTCAGATAACGTTCAACTAGTTACTGAAATAACAAATAATTTAAATATATAATTTTTATCATTTTGAAGGCACTTTGTAAATACAATTAAGATATTTCATTGATATTTGGGAACAATCAATAAATCTTCGTCGATTATAGACTTCGAGCATTCGCAATAACATAATAGAAGTATGCTCATAGATGAAACGTGTCCAATGTGATTTCTCACGAAGTCCTTCTTACCGCTATAATCGAACGCCTCGTAAGGAAAGCATGGGATATCCACACGGGCGCTAGTAACGCTCGGAAATGTTCGTTTATAATTCAGGTGACGTGCGATCCTGAAATTACATGATATGTTGTTTTAAGGCATACAACATAAATATTGTGTAATAACAGTATGCAAAAACCTGTCTTACCAAGTTTAACCTTAAACCAAGGATTATGCGATAAAACAAAACAAAATAAATTACATTTCGAACGTATATTGAATACGTTTTCGATTAAAAACATTATCGCTCAACCTATTACGAAATTGCTATGCATGCACATGGCAAAACGTTAAATGATGAAGACCCAAACATTTGCCTGCGAAGCTGATATTGCCCTATCTTCTTTGTTTACTTTACTTCACACTTTGATCCACAACAGAGTTGTCTCCCATTTCGTATATTGCCATCAACCGTGCAAATGTACACACTCTACCGAAGATATAGAAATTTATATACGTATTCCAAAATATAACGCACGCATACCTTTTAATACACAATCGACTTACTTTGGAAAGGATCTTGTAATTGAAGCCATTGCGCTGGTTCTGGTACAGGTTAAAACGTCCTACATTTTATACCGTGCCACCGGTTGTTGATATTAAAGAAACTACTCGCCAAAGAAAAGCGATCATTCGTTACGAGTTTAGTAATACAATACAATGAAATAATCCGAGAATGTGAATACTGTGTTTACATATATATGTATAACGACATCAAAGCCACTATTTGATGACACATACGATACAATAATGGGTTTGATATTATTAAAAATATAACTAACGTGAAACTTTGACACCAATAGGGGGTGGGGGGGGGGGTGGGTTAATTGTGGGATATTCCTTTTTTATGTCTATGGAACATCAGTACTAGACAAGACATACAAATGCAAAAGAAACACACACACTGTATAAATTGAGATAACCGCCTCCAAACGGTCAATGCAAAGCATCAGGTGTTTAACCGATGTTAGAAAAAAATATTTAAAAAGTGTCGCTCTACATGCATAACTTTGCAAGGAATACAAATGACCGTAATATGGGTCCTAAATTGGACAAGGCCGCAAGACAAAATCTCATTTCATTTAGCTTTCACTTAAAATAATAATCGCATGTTTTTCTAGGCTTTTAGTGAATGGAAATCTGAGTATAGTAATAAAATAATAACGTATTGCTTTTGATCCAGCGCATCTGGGTAGGTTGGTTCAGTTTTTTTTCCAGCGGAGTAGTGACCTAGACCCACACACAACATGATAATCGTTTTGATCGTTTCCCCATTAACTCGAAAATTATAACAAATAGCTTTAGTCGACATAATACATTTCACATTTACTGAAAATCACCATCGGTGCAGTTAGTTATTATTTGGATGCATTGTTGGAAATCAGCGGAATATAAACATTTCAAGGGACCTTTCCACAGATTTTGGCATGTATTGAAGGTTGTCATTAAATGCTTTATATTGATAAATGCAAACATTGGATCTAAAAAGCTTCAGTAAAAAAACAAGAATAGAATTAAAGAAAGAAAAAAGTAACCCTCAACTGGGCTCAAACCACTGACCCCTGGAGTAAGTCTATCGCTAAGACCACTCGTGCTTATGAAATGAGTGATATATTTTATACGTTATATAAGCAATCCTCGTAGTATCCCAAAATATAACGACAACAACAGAACTATCCAACATATTCAATCGTTTCGCGTTGCAACGCTTTATAATTTTCATGTTTTTAATTCGTCAAAAGCTGCATATAATGGATATTTTAGAGCATGATAAATGTTCAATATTACTTTTCCTAATAAATATCATAACTACAACGAAAATTTGCGAATCTGAAACATTTTTTTAAATAATTTTGTCAATTTACAAAAATGTGTAAAGGCCCCTTTAAAGGGGCCTCTTCACAGATTTTAGCATGTTTTGAAGTTTGTCATTAAATGCTTTATATTGATAAATGTTAACATGAAGTCTAAAAATCTCCAGTAAAAAACAAGAATACAAATAAAGAATATAAACAAGAGCTGTCACCATTAGGATGACTTATGCCCCCTATAAACGCTTGATAGAAGTTATGAGCATTTTTCAAAACCTAAACGCAGATGTCGAAACCTAAAAGCGGACCCTAAGTTCAAGGTCAAAGTCACAGGGGTCAAAATTTGTATGCGCATGGAAAGGCCTTAGCCATATACACATGCATACCAAATATGAAGGTTATATCTAAAGGGGCATAGAAGTTATGAGCATTTTTTGAATCCTAAACGCAGATTTCGAGACCTAAACGCGGACCCCAAGTTCAAGGTCACAGGGGTAAACAATTTTGTGCATGTGGAAAGGCCTTGTCCATATACACATGGATACCAAATATGAAGGTTATATCTCAAGGGACATAGAAGTTATGAGCATTTTTCGAAACCTAAACGCAAAGTGTGACGGAAAGACGGACGGACAGTCCGATCACTATATGCCTCCTTTTCTTCGAAAGGGGGCATAAAAAGTAACCCTGAATGGGGCTCGAACCACTGACCCCCCTGGACCCATGTAGCAAAAGCCTATCGCTCTATCCACTAGACCATCCGCTCTAATAACATAATTAACGTATTTTTCACTTTATATATGCAATCCTCGTAGTATCAAAAAATACAACAACAACAGAATTCTCCAAATTATTCAATCGTTTCGCGTTGCAACGCTTTATAATTTTCAGGTTTTTAAATTTACAGATGCACATAATGAATATTTTAGAGAATGGTAAATGTTCAGTATAACTGTTTCCTCACAAATATAACTTCAAGGAAAATTTGCGAATCTGAAACATTTTTTTTCAATTTTGTCAATTTACCAAAGCGTGAAAAGGCCCCTTTAAATTTCTACACACCTTTTTTTGCAGTAGGATTGTCACTGTTTTATAGTACGCGCCTTTGCTATTCGGTTCGCGTTTCTTTTGTATGGAAACTTGATGCTTGTTTCCTGATTATCAGGAGGTAGTTTGAGGTTTTCTTCCACTGACGGCTCTGGTTGAGTTTTGGACCGCGTTTATGATGTCTTCTTCCGTCGTCCGTACAAAAACTTGGTTGAATGGCAGATGTGTCATTAGTGTTTCTTTTATCTGGTGTACGTTTTATTGTTACCCAAACGATGAGCGACAGACGGCTTAAAGTTGAATACTATTTTAAATTCTGTTACTTAATCAATCGTCTATTTTTCTTTTGGAGCCACTGAAGATTCAAGAATGTCTCAAAATAAAGTTTGAGTGTACCAACCACAGTTTTTCATTTTCTGTTTATCGATTTCTTTTTCTGCAAACGCTTCTAACGTTAAAATTAGCGTTGGTATCAGAGCAATTCAAACAATGTTGTGCATTTTTGGTGTGCAATCGTGAACCTTTGAATCTTTTTCGAGATCTCTACAAATACAATATCAACTTATTTGAACTAGTAAATTAAATACTATGTAGTAAAGCTCAAAGTATTTAATAAATCGTTCAGCTAATCAAGCCAAATAGAGTTGTATTATGTGAGTGTATACAAACAAAAAGTGATATTGATTGCTTCTCTTTAATAAAAGCTTTCTAATTACATACACTGTGTAAAATTCAGGCACATATGTTAGGTCCAAAACCAAACCAAACATTAACTACAACAAGATGGCCATAATGGACCTAGAGCGCTCACATTATTCAAGGTAAACAATTCTTGACCTTGTGACCTGGTTGATTACCACCCTTAACACTTAATGCAAACGTGGCCTCAATATACCAAAATAAATTCTGACCAAGTTTTAGGAGGATTGAGTCATACATGTGGCCTCTAGTGTACGAACAGTGTTTTCCTAAGATTACACAGTGACCAAATTTTAGCATGCCCATGTAACCCAGATACGAACGTGGCCTGTAAATTGTCAAGATAAATATTCTGACCAAGTTGCATTGAGATTGAGTAATAAATGGGGCTTAAAGAGCGGGGAACACTTAAAAAAAAAATGTTGACCTGGTGACCTAGTTTTTGGACGCATGTGACGCAGATTCGAACTCTGCATAGACTTTGTCGAAATAAACATTCCAATCAAGTTCATCAAAATGGAGTAATGTATGTGGATTCTAATGTGTACAACGATTTTCTAAGATTTAACCTGATGAACTAATTTTTTTACCACATGTGCCAGATACGAACTTGGCCTAGATATTTGCAAGATAAAAATGCTGACGAGGTTTCATCAACATTAAGTCATAACTTTGGCTCCTACAGTGGAACAAGTTTTTCTAAGATTTCAACTGGTGACATAGTTTTGGACACACATGGCCCTTTGAAAACTGCATAATTTGAAAATAAAGACTTGAGTTGCAGAGTTTATTTTAAAAGATTTCACCTGACGACCTAACTTTTGTAGCCAATTCAAACTTTGCCTGGACATTATCAAGATAAACATTCATCAACGATTGGATGAAAAATGTGGCCTCAAGTGTCATTATGAGCTGGACGTTGACAAGGCACGACTGACGACTTACAATCATGAACATAGGGTGAACACAAAAGCTAACCATGGACACTTCATGCTTAGGTCAGCTAACAAAATACAGAGAAAGTGTTAATGCTTTCAAAGTAAAAGACGTAATATCCAGGTAAATTGCTAAAAAACAATACTTCCTACCATAATTTAAGCCAAAGTCCAAAAATATTTTCAAAAGAGACTCTGTTGTTATGGTTCCCAACTGACAACTTACCAGTTCAAAATATAACATTTCTTAAATTTTAAAAATGTAAACCCGATATTGGTGATACTCTTTTTGCACCAAGGGTTTTGGGTACAAAACCACTACGTTTCATTTAACCTTAAAATAGTTAATTTAGTTTTTACAAACAAAAATATCTCCGGTAGAATAAATGTCATAAACATAAATTAAAAACTCGTGTTCTTCAAAAACACAGATTATTATTATCTCTGGACTGGGGCCCTAATAATTTATTTATTTTATTAAACAAGTGATGTGTTTGTGCAACACTATGCCCCTCCTCTATATTTGACCTTGACCTTTCACCACTCAAAATGTGCAGCTCCATGAGATACATATGCATGCTAAATATCAAGTTGCTATTTTCAATCTTGCAAAAGTAATGACCAAGGTTAAAGTTTTGGGACAGACACACACATACAATGACACCCAGGCCAAAAACAATATACCCTCTCTTCTTAGAAGGGGGGCATAAAAAACTACGAAACCTAAAGTACTACATTTCTTTATACAATTAAATTAAAATAAATTATTTATCTGGTAAATACAATAATCTACAATTATTTAAAAAAAAATCTTACTAATGAATGAGTGACCTTGATTTTAATCTATTTAATGTTTTTGTACCACATGTCAGTGTCTTTGGTTCACTTTATATAAGACTTCACGCTTATTTAAGCATCAAAATTAAAATAGTATTCAGATAATCCATTATGAAAACATAGAACAATCTAAGAAAAAAAAAAGAAAAGAATATCATTTTCGTTGCTTGATTCCCTGGCACCAAGTGTTTTTACAAATTACCAAAGTCATATGATCACTATGTTCCAGTGACCATCATTTTATACAGAATGATTACAACAACGTAGTTAAAAAACTAGAATCAGACTAGTTTCTGCTGCCTACAGTAAATATCACAGATAATATAGAGAAAATCTGTCAACATAATGCCACAAGATATCCAAGCCAACCCTACAAGACTTTGTGCAAAGAAAGAATATAAGTTCTGTTTCATTAGAAGTAAATAATTGCAAGAGACTAATCTTAGGTTGAAATATGCAATGGTGAAGAAAGCAATTTAAGTATACGTATGATTGAGGTTAAAAAAACAACACAATTATTATGATAACTTCAAATGGAGCATTCAATCTTAATGTTAGTGAAATATACGAATGACTGGTACTGGATTCAATGCAGTGCATATTATTGAACCATAATTTTTATTTAGAACTTTTTTCCAGGTTTGATGTTGCATTCATCCAAAGTGAAACATTTTCCCTGATACTTCATTGCGTCAAGTCAGTCCATATCTTTAAACTAGCTGATAGTGATTGTTTCCTTGGAAATCCTTGGCAGTGATGAGCTCAGTTAGCTAGAAGTTTCAAGGCCCTTACTGCTGGAATAATCTGGTCCATCCTCCGCACATCTAAAACACAGCACATCATCAAATAATAAATACAAAATTACAATGCAAAACTTGTCATAAACTTTCAAGCAAGGGACCAGTGATAATTACATGGCTTACACATAAAATTCGAGTCCTTTGATAAAATTTAGAAGACTTAACAGTGCGTGTGATATATTGATCAGTAACAACATTTAATGCATCTAAGAGGAACTAGCCAGTATTGGAGCCAAAAGGCTTCTTCCATTCATGTGTTCCTCTCACGTCACTTGTATATAAGAAAATAGGCAATACTTCATGTTAAAAAAAGTCTTAATGCTTAGTAAACATGACTCTATGAAGTTTTTGCATGCGACAAAAACCAATTTAGCAGTAGCACAACCATGAAAAAGCAAACTGAATTCAAAACCTACCCAGAATCTCAAAGAGTTTGTTCATAATCTCATAGAATGCTGGGAAGAACTCCTGGTGTTCTTGAAGTCGCCTTATCACCCTGGAAACAGAAACTCTTGCCAAACAAAGCCTTAACCCATTGCCTGCTGGCTCAAATGACTTCAAATGAGGTTAATCTCACACAGTCTCAAAATTCGATACTGAGATTTCCATTGGTATTGGTTTACAAAGGCAGCACTCTTGGAAAAAAGGGCTTAATGCATGTGCATAGTGCACAGGCTAATCAGGGATGAAACTTTCTGCTTAGACTGGATTTTAATTAAGTTTGAGTTTCTTTAAGCAATTGTATTTATAAAAGCGGAAGTGTTGTCCCTGATCAAGCCTGTGCAAACTGCACAGGCTAATCTGGGATGACACTTAACGCACATGCATTACACAACCTTTTTACAGAGCCAGACTCAAATACATGTGAACCTTACCCATCCAAGTCCTCTGTCTGCAGCAGGTTTTTCAGTTGTTGTACAGTCGTGGTGTTACACTGCTGGACCAGCCGACCCACACCATCAACAATGGCGGAGGACTTGGCATCTTTACCTGAAAGTTAATCCGTAAATTATAAAGCAACTAAGTTTATATTTGTTTTTATATTGTAAGGCATATGAGAGCATTGTTCGGGGAAAACAGGACTAAATGCAGGAATACAGTCTCCATAAATGCAAATCCAGTACTACACTATCTACCCAGGCTGGATTTTTTGTTTGTTCAGAAAAGACTTCTTTAAACTAAAAATTCCATGAAAGTGGAAAGTGTCGTCCCAGAATTGTCTTAAGAGATGTGCATTAAGACCAGTTTTCCCATAACACTGCTCTTTTTGATTAACTGAAAATTAGAAAAAAATGAACATGGCACAGTAATATCTAAGATCACAAAACGTTGATATACCATAAAAATAATCAGATCTTCTACAGAAAATGAACCTGTTATTAAAATCACTGCTCTTGTTTATTTAGTGCACACGCAGCAGGGTATAAACAATAATATAAAAATGTTGAAGAAATATAAGTGACACAAAGAAAAACCTTAAATTCGAGAGTTGGGGAGAACTTCAGGCTTTCATGCCAAGCCAAAAAAACTAGTCCGTATTTTATACTTTAATTTTTGTGATGTCATTTAATTTTTGGTGTGAAATTTGCTGACTGGACATAAACCACTACTGACCTAAAACAAGAGCTGTCAGAGGACAGGGCGCTCCACTATTCGAGTGCTTGACAGTATAACATAAGCCATCATGGAGAGGGGGGTATAATGTGGGTGTGTGGGCATTTAATAGATGATCTTTAAAAAAAAAAAAAAAAAAAAAAATTTTTTTTTTTTTTGGGGGGGGGGGGGGGGATTCTGGGGTGGGGCGTGGGGGATAGTTTGGGTGGAGTTCATTGTGGTATGTCAGGTAAGTGTTGTTTTGTCAAAGTATGAATCAAATCTGATGTTAAATAAAGAAGTTATGGCAATTTAAGCAAAATTTATTAATTTGACCTTGAGAGTCACCATCATTCAAAGGTCAAGGTCAAATTCAATTTGCAATGTACAGTAACATCATGATAGTAAGAAAGAATTTGAAGTTTGAATTGATACTTTAGAAGTAAAGTGGATCTAAACACAAAATTTAACAAAATATTCAAAGTTACAAAGACAAAAAAGGGCCATAATTCCTACAAAAGGTTGGGGTCATGTTGGTAAAGAAGTATGCAAATTACAAGAATATCAGTGAAACTGATGGATGCTCCCAGATGACGCTTTGTCAATGTATGTGTTAATAAACACCTAAAAAATCTATTATTAGCCTCTTTGACCTTGACCCAGTGACCTCGAACCTCATCCAAAGGTAGAGGTCCATGCGAGGTACCTACATGCCAAATATGAAAGCGATTGGTAAAGTATTGCAGGCGCTATGAGAAACGGTAGCAAAAGTGTGACGGAAGGAAGTCAATTATTAGCCTCGGTGACCTTGACCCCAGTGACCTCAAACCTCATCAAAAGGTAGAGGTCCATGCAAGGTACCTACATGCCAAATATGAAAGCGATTGGTTAAGTATTGAAGGTGCTATGAGAAACTGTAACAAAAGTGTGACAGAAGAATCTATTATTAGCCTCAGTGACCTTGACCTCAGTGACCTCAAACCTCATCAAAAGGTAGAGGTCCATGCAAGGTACCTACATGCCAAATATGAAAGAGATCGGTTAAGTATTGAAGGCTCTATGAGAAACTGTAACAAAAGTGTGACGGAAGTAAGGACAAACTGGCAACTATATGCTCCGCCGAAATTTTATTTTTATTAGCCTCAGTGACCTTGACCTTGACCCCAGTGACCTCAAACCTCATCAAAAGGTAGAGGTCCATGCATGGTACCTACATGCCAAATATGAAAGAGATCGGTTAAGAATTGAAGGTGCTATGAGAAACTGTAACAAAAGTGTGACAGAAAAATCTATTATTAGCCTCGGTGACCTTGACCTTAAACCTCATCAAAAGGTAGAGGTCCATGCAAGGTACCTACATGCCAAATATGAAAGAGATCGGTTAAGTATTGAAGGTGCTATGAGAAACTGTAACAAAAGTGTGACAGAAGTAAAGAAGTAAGGAAGTAAGGAAGGGCGGAAGGAAGGACAAACTGGAAACTATATGCTCCGCCGAAATTTTATTTTGGGGAGCATAATAAAAGCAATATGTCAAGGGACATTGAAAATATTTAAGGTGGTACGCAAACTTAAACATAGAGTTATCAATAATATGCATATTCTAAGTGGAAAAAGGGCCATAATTCTTACAAAATGCTTGATACAGTTGTCTGCTTTTGTTTATAGGTTGGGGTCATGTTGGTAAAGAAGTATACAAAATATGAAAGCAAAATGTCAAGGGACATAGGAAATATTTGGGATGGTATGCAAACTTTAACATTTGCACGCTCACGCTAACGCCGGGGTGAGTAGGATAGCTCCACTATATATATTTCATATATATTATTCGAGCTAAAAATACATGATCACCATTTATTTTATGCTTTCCGGTGGTTTGTAGAGAAATATCAGTGAATTAAAACTGATATTTCACTGTTTCAAACTATGAACAAGGGCTGTTTGTAAAACATGCATGCCCCCAATATGGGCTGCCAGTTGTATTGGCAGCCATTGTGTGAAAACGTTTTTTGTCACTGTGACCTTGACCTTTGACCTAGTGACCTGAAAATATGTAGGGGTCATCTGCCAGTCATGATCAATGTACCTATAAAGTTTCATGATCCTAGGCGTAAGCATTCTTGAGTAATCATCCGGAAACCATTTTACTATTTCAAGTCACTGTGACCTTCACCTTTGACCTAGTGACCTGAAAATCAATAGGGGTCATCTGCCAGTCGTTATCAATGTACCTATGAAGTTTCATGATCCTAGGCCTATGCGTTCTGGAGTTATCATCCGGAAGCCATCTGGTGGACGGACAGACAGACATAAAAAGTTATCAAACTTTAACCAAGGTTAAAGTTTTGGAACCAAAAACCATTTTACTATTTCGAGTCACTGTGACCTTGACCTTTGACCTAGTGACCTGAAAATCATAAGGGGTCATCTGCCAGTCATTATCAATGTACCTATGAAGTTTCATGATCCTAGGCGTAAGCATTCTTGTGTTATCATCCGGAAACCATTTTACTGTTTTGAGTCACTGGGACCTTGACCTTTGACCTGAAAATCAATAGGGGTCTCTGCCAGTCATGATCAATGTTCCTATGAAGTTTCATGATCCTAGGCGTAAGCATTCTTGAGTTATCATCCAGAAACCATTTTACTGTTTCGAGTCACTGTGACCTTGACCTTTGACCAAGTGACCTGAAAATCAATAGGGGTCATCTGCCAGTCATGATCAATGTACCTATGAAGTTTCATGATCCTAGGCTTAAGCATTCTTGAGTAATCATCCGGAAACCGTTTTACTGTTTCGAGTCACTGTGATCCTGACCTTTGACCTAGTGACCTGAAAATCAAAAGTGGTCATCTGCCAGTCATGATCAATGTACCTATGAAGTTTCATGATCCTAGGCCTAAGCGTTCTTGAGTCATCATCCGGAAACCATCTGGTGGACTGACCGACGGACAGACGGACCGACCGACATGTGCAAAACAATATACCCCCTCTTCTTCGAAGGGTGGGCATAAAAATAACAGTGAAAATTATCAATAATTTTCACTGTTTAACTGCGAAATGGCGTCATTTTTTCGTCAAAATGACGTCATTATTCCAGCGAAATTATCCAGTTAAACTCTTTTACAATGTAAACAAGAAACCGTCGGAGACGGGTGATGCTCCCCAAAGTTTTAATTTATATTGCACTATATATTCAGATAAAAGCAAACGTCTTGAGGGGCATAACTTTGGACAAAATTATATATGATGGATGGTTTAGCAACTTAAAAATTTCAAAGGGCCATAACTCTCTAAATAAATCATTTAACTAGAACCCACAAATAACATGCGCATCTCCTCAAGGTAGTTAAGCTTCCCATAAAGCTTCATTGAATTCGAGTCAGTAGTTGGGGAGAAATAGCCCGGACAAGAATTGCATTATATGTACAGTTAATGGAAAATTTAAAATGGCCATAACTCTGTGAAATATCATCCAACCAGAACCGGCTGATAATATGCACATCTCCTCTTGGTAGTGAAGCTTTCCATTAAGTTTAATTGAATTCTGGTCATTGATTGCTGAGAAATAGCCCGGATAAAAATTGGTGACGGACGGACACACGCACGGACAGACGAAGCGGCAACTATATGCTCCCCCCAAAAAAATTGGGGGAGCATAATAAACAGCCAAAACAAGCATAAAATAAAAAGAACATTTGTTGATTTCGATGGAATATCGATTTTAAATCACTCTTGATCATAAAAATTATATATTTTCACTCGTGGCTGCGCCACTCAGGAAACTATTATTTTCTATGATCACTCATGAATCTGGGACAACACTATACACACATGCATTAAGCCCAGTTTTCAGGTAACAGGGAACATAATTAGACTTACTGAGTCCGAGCAGGTTCCTGAGAGTGTTGAGCACATTGTGCACTTCAACCAACTTGGTGAAAATCTGGTTCATCCTGGGATACACGCCAGACACGTTGGGCACATCAAACAGTGTCTGGAAGTGAGACACTATGTTCTCTAGCACCGCTCTGTTTGGGTTCTCATGGCCTGCCTGTGAGGAAAAATGACTGTGGCCTTCACAATCATAATAGTTGAGCCATGCTCTGTGAAAAGGGGGTTTAATGCATGTGCATAAATTGTTGTCCCTTATTAGCCTGTGCAGTCTGCACAGGTCAATCAGGAACAACACATTCCACCTAAACTTTATTTTTGCTAAGAAGAGACTTTCTTTAAACAAGCAATATCATAAAAGTGGAAAGTGTCGTCCCTGATTAGCCTGTATGGACTGCACAGGCTTATCTGGGACAAAACTTTTGGCACATGCATTCAACCCACTTTTCATAGAGCACAACCCAAATACATATGTTGGAAATATATTTGAAAAATAACCTGCATTAACATATGAATAATTGTTTTATATCTTGACCCTGTCTTTATGTATTATAACGAGTACTCCAGATGAATTGCAATAGCCACTTGAGTCTTAGAAACCAGGCTAATAAACTGATTTGAAAATGAGTGGCCCCTTGTATGTTTAGTCAAGAAACTTGTTCATGGTGCCCAGTTTACCTGTTCCTCAATGCCGTCATCGTACACAATCTTGTCTACGGCTGCAGTGATTTGGGCCATGGTTGGTTCGCCCACTAGCCGTATCTTAAGCCATGGGGCACACCTCTCCCCCAGCCGGTTGATGGACAGCTGTAGCTCCTACAACAAAGATCATGTCCCTTGTTTAAAATGTAATTCATCCAAGGATTCTTTATTTTATTTGAATGTCCTAATGGAATTTTATTTTTTATTAACCAAATCATTCTTTGTTAAATCCCATTTGGGCGAAATATTATAATAAAAGAGTGTTTTTTACTATGAAAATGCAGATCACTCTTATTAACTTATTTTAAGTTGAATAAAAAAATCTATAAAATAAAGCCTTGTTCTGGGAAAGGGGCTTAAATGCAGGTGCTTAAAGTGTCCTTCAAGATTACCTGTGCTGTTTGCACAAGCCAATAAGGGAAAATACTTTTTTCTTTAATGGAATTTTTCATTTAAAGTTAGTCCTTTCTAAGTCCTTAAATCAAATTCTGGCAGAAAGTGCTGTCCCTGAATTGCCTGTGCACAGGCTAATCTGTGATGACAATTTCCACACACATGCCTCAAGCCCAGTTTTCTCAGAAAACAGTCCAATACACCCTGGCTTGAATCTGGAATCTGTTTTTTTGAAAGAGACAATCAAATGTGCATTTTTTATTTATATAATTATTTCATTTGTTTGCTGTGATATTTTAAGTCTCATTCTTCAAATAGATACATGCCTATTTAAAGAAATAAAATAAAACATGTGTATACGATACATTTGGTCATTTTAATAAGTCAACATTGTAACTGACGTCCTGAGTACAATACCTGAGAGCTGAAATTTCATATTGCAAAATAACTAAAAAAATATGAAAGCTGAGCAACGAATAGATATTGAGCTGAGACCAATTTTACATAAAAGACTCCTGTGAATTTGGTATCATTCTTAACAAAAATTAACATTATCATGAAGCCAATGGCCATTCAAAATATGAAAGCTCTTCAAGGAATAGCATGTGCAGTCCAGACAGGCTTATCATGGGACAACACTTTAAGCTTAAAATGACTTCCTTAAAGGGAGAAATTTAATAAAAGTGGAAAGTGTCCTCCCTGATTAGCCTGTGTGAACTGCAGAGTTGAAAAGTTGAATCTAATAAGAAAAGTTTTAACTTAAATTTGACTTTTTAAAGGGACTACAAACAATTCATATTGTGTAGCTGAGCATTTAAGAGGTCATAGACATTCAACACTCTTTACAGCTTTTTAATTACTAAATGTGGCCACAGACTCTGAAAAATAGACAAAAATTATTCTTCAAAGGAAGAAAGCAGAGAACAAATCATTTCGCTAAAAAAACAGGAAAGAAAAAAAAGAAGCTTTTTTTTAAATGCAGATAAAGACAACTGTTCAAATATTTTCATCCCCTACATTTACTTACACTGACCCTGAGCATGGCTTTATTTTATTGAAAGTTATCAAGGTAAAGAAATGCCACAGGAGTAAAAAAAAAACTTTCAGAAATTTATTTGCATGTTTTTATGAAATTCAAAGCATTTTTTTTCCATTGAAAAGTTCGTGATACAAAAGATTGGACACTTGTTGTCATTGCTTTATACTTTACCAGAAAATGTGTAAATGATCATGCTAAAGGCTCTTTGTCTTTCAAAAATCCTGATCTTATAAAATAAGTCGCTTTCTGAGAAAACTGAGACTTATGCATTGGCTTTAACTCTTACAGCGCTGGAACCGAATTTTAAAGGCCTTTGAAAACAGTTTGGATCCAGATGAGACGCCACAGAACGTGGCTTCTCATCAGGATCCAAACTGTTTGCTATTCTGATAGTATTCTTTGAAAAAAATCAAAGAAAATGCTAATTTCAGAAATTCAGCAGACAACATTTAAGCAGACGACAAATTTCCCAGCATGCAAAGGGTTAAAGTGTTGTCCCAGATTAGCCTTGGCAGTCGCACTTCGCCTTCGCACAGGTTAATCAGGGAAAAAACTTAAACGAACAAGTACCTGCAGGCCCTGTTCATCGTCCTTCCAGTTTTCTAGGACAGTCAGCATGTGGTTGAGGGTCTCTGTGGACATAGAGCCCTGCTTGGGACTTCCCTTCTTCTCTTTACGCTTGTTGTCTGCAAGGCTGTTCACGATTTCTTGGGCAGTGCGACAGAACTAGAAACAGACATGGTTGATAAAAGCCTGGGAAAACAGGGCTTAAAGCATGTACGTTAAATGTCATCCCAGATGAACTTGTGCAGTCTTGACAGGCTTATCAGCAGTAAAATGTCATCCCAGATAAACTTGTGCAGTCTTTACAGGCTTATCAGCAGTAAAATGTCATCCCAGATAAACTTGTGCAGTCTTGACAGGCTTATCAGCAGTAAAATGTCATCCCAGATAAACTTGTGCAGACTTGACAGGCTTATCAGCAACAATACCTTCCACCTTCACTGGACTTTCATTTCGACGAGATTTTCTTTCAATGCAAAATTTCATAAAAGCAGACAGTGTTGTCCTTGTTTAGCATGTGTGGAATGCACAGGCTAATTTGGGATGAAACTTAACGCGTACACACGTGTGTTAAGCACAGTTATCCCAGAATGCGGCGCATACACATGTTACTTCAAATTGCCTGAATAGAATTTTTACATTCCACAACATACAAACACTATATACTATACACTATATACTATTTACTATATAGTTCATTATTACAATATTATGTGTATAAAAGCTTCAATTTGTTTAACAACAAGGGGGACAACAAAATTGTATATGTCGGTGAATGAATCGCGTTTCACTTTGGGTTTCATATTCACTTTCGCCTTCAAATTTTACCGTCCATGCCAAACAATGACAGAATTTCACTTTTGATGAATGAAAAGCAGTGTCATTACGATTGGCCATAAAGAAAACGTCATTTGGCCACTTGTTGATGAAAAAGTAGCACCAATGAGTAAAGCATATTATCAGAATGCCGAGTTATTGAGAACGCAAACAGTTGCATCTATTTTAATATGCAAACATTTAAACCTTGTTCAGAGAAAATGGGGCTTACTGCATGTGTGTAAAATGGCGTCCCAGAGAAACTACACTTTTGGCTTAAACTTGGTTTTCTAAAGAGACTTTCTTTAAATGAAAACAAGCAATGTGTTTGTAAAACACTATGTTCCCATATATTTGACCTTGAAGGATGACCTTGACCTTTCACCACTGAAAATGTGCAACTCTATGAGATACAAATGCATGCCAAATATCAAGTTGCTATCTTCAATATTGCAAAAATTTCCATTAAATGAGCGATATTGCCCCACATATTTGACCTTTGACCTTGAAAGATGACAATTACCTTTCACCACTAAAAATGTGCAGCTCCGTGAGATACACATGCATGCCACAATAGTGGTGGGGTACATAAAAACATACAAGTGACAAAAGTGCACAATATGCAGGCTAATCTAGAACAACACTTGATGCCCATGCATTTAGTCCCATTTACAGGATCATTAATAACCTCAGATAATCACCGCAAAGACATGTGGGAAGGTCCATTTGAATAAATGTAGCAGATACAGAAAAATCCCGTTGCTGAGTGCAAATCTTTATATGAATCCCAAGTACAAAATGGCAATAACCCTTTGCTTCTCAGAAGCTAAACCAAAAGAGCCTGAGAATATTTAATAATTTGTTCAGGTTTTATGCTGATTGCTGCTCATCAGTATCCTATGTTTAGAAATAAAGGTTTTAAAACTTAAATCTAGGGTCTAATATTCTAATTGATTTTCTTAGGAAGCGTACAAATGTGTATCTGAGAGGTCATGGGTAATTTGTGCTAAAATAAAGAATCCCGGGTTTGGCCCTTGGTCAGTTGCATACCTGCTCATATCTGCCGACCTCCTGCATCTCTCTGGTCATACGTTGGATCCTGGGTATCATAGTCTCCAGATCCTTTACTTCCAGCTCCTTACTGAGGTCCTGCAACATTGAGATAAACACATGTGCCTTGCTTTAGGAAAACAGGGCTTAATGCATGCATGTGAGGTGGAGAAAAAATAAAAAAAATTACATCGGTTTTCCTCCATTTTGCTTGCTGATATAACATCAAATAAGACTAATGTTCAAGGACTTTGTTGTTGAAGAGGACAAATGAATATTCATTTCAAGCATTATTTTGTGTCCAGTCTAAATTTTTTATGGAAGACATAATTTTGTAACATACATGAGGACAAGAATGTAATTTAGTTCAGCGTCTTAAAAATCTAAGGTCAAGACTAAAGTGCGTAAATCACATTCACACTTCCCAAGAGCAAGCAACAAACATCACATACAGGCAACAGGATAACATAGAATAAGTACATATAAACATTACATTCTGGCAAAGTATAACAGATTTGCAATGCATGATATTTGTTGTCATATTGCCACAATTCTTTTGTACAATTATTTAATAATCATCACAGATAATTATGGTTTTACCATACCCATAAAGGATCTGCCGTGTTTTAGACGATTGCAATATATGTTGCATTGTATTAAAACAGCCCTTAAATAGTGTTAAAAGACTGAGCGTTTTACATTTTACTATTAAGCTTGAATACCTTGAGATACTCATGGCACAGGTCTAGAGGTAGAAAATCAAGGTCTTCCACTTTTGTACTGAATTTTCGCTTGAGTCGGTAGGGATCTGTCTTCAGCTTTTCGCCTGGTATACTAGAAAGAAGCATCTCTAAAAGTTCAATCTCTAATATACTAGAACAGTGGTTGTCAATAATTAAAACAGATAATATACTAGAATAATATTTGTCTAACAGAAAATACACATATTTAACTATTATAAATTTTGTTTTCAAATTAAACCTGTAAACGAGAACACTGTGTTCATGACAAATCAAAGTACACTAGACAGCATATGTATTAATGATGAACTCAAAAACCAAAAGAGCATGACTTTTACATAAATTAATATACTAGGTGAAAAACAAATGCATAATCAAAATTAGATTTTCAAATAAAAACCGTTGCATGTCTCCATATTATTTGTTGGAAGTATGAAATTAATCATGGTTATCATTTGTACTTAATGGGCTTATCATAAATCTTTTAATCATTGTGTCCACTTGGACTAGTGCCATTAAATGTCACTAGTTCTGACAAATAAGTTACTTGTTTACACCTTAAAATTTAACTAAACATAATATGTAACTTTTCAGTAATTTTAAAATACTTATAGAATAAAATGGAATGACAAGAAGAGTGTTTTGTTATGGTGTCCCTCAATCTTTTATAAAAATCAATGATGTAAAATTACTGACATTGTAAACTATCAGCTTTCTGACATTGTAAACTATCAGCTTACTATATTATAGAACATAATGATGTAACAACTGCAGTAGGAGCATTAAACATTTTACAGCCAATTATTGTGCTAAACAAACATATTCGTTTATAAACATTTATAATGGAACTAACTGTAACAGTATTGTGATTTCAACTGTGCCATTATACTTTCTTGTTAACAGTGCAAATTCTTCTCACTTAATCGTTTTTACTTTAACATCAAGTTTTGTTGGCAAATACAAGTCAAATTAGTGGAATTTTGCTTCTTAATTGTTAAAAAAGACCTTGATTTTTTTTTTTACTTGTCCCCTTGACTAGCAGACTGGGTTTTGGCTTGTCCAAACTTATGTTTTGGTTGTCCAGGATAATCCAACTACTGTTAATGTTGAGCCCTCTACAAATTGTATTTATAGTCCTCCCAAGCATAAAGAAGTTGTGTTCTGGACATGAAATATCTACATATACTCAGTGTACTGTGAAACCATTTATTTTTGTAAGCATGAAATAAAAAAACAAAGGACAAAATTGTCACAAAACCAGGTTTTCAATTTGAAAAAAGTCTGATAAGGGAGACAATTCAAAATGTGCCTTGTTACTGATTGTTCCTAGTTACCCCCCTTGTTTCAAATTCAATCTATTTATAGTCGTGGCGACCTTGACCTTGGAAAAATTGACGTAATTCTTTCACATGACACACTGTCCAATGATAGTGAACAAATGTACCGAGCAATTTTAAAATCTCACAATGAATGACATAGTTATGGCCGGACAAGATCATTTATGGCCATTTTTTACTTTTGAACTCAAAGTGTGACCTTGACCTTGGAGATATTGACATAATTCTTTCGCGCAGAACACCGTCCAATGATGGTTAACAAATGTGCAAAATGATTTTAAAATCTCACAATGAACGACATAGTTATGGCCCGGACAAGCTCGTTACGCCCGCCTGCCAACATTCGCAAATCTAAAAACCAGTTTTTTCCTTCCAAAAACCTGGTTAAAAATCATGATTTTGTCAGCAGTTAGATTCACCAATTTTTATTTTGAAAAAAAAAATTTAAAAAGAGATGTGTTTGTCAGGAACACAATGCCCCCTATTGCGCTGCTTTGAAATAAAATTTCAATACACTGTATATCATTTGGCAGGTTTAGAAATTAACTCCCTTTTAAAGCTTATTACTTCCCTTGGATTGTATTTTTTGACTTTTGACCTTAAGGATGACCTTGACCTTTCACCACTAAAAATGTGCAGCTTCATGAGATACACATGCATGCCAAATATCAAGTTGCTATATTCAATATTGTAAAAGTTATGGCCAATGTTAAAGTTTTCAGACAGACACACAGACAGACAGACAAATGGACTGACAGTTCAACTGCTATATGCCACCCTACCGGGGATAAAAAAATGTGTCAGTAAATATCTGATTTGTTTGTAATACATGTCCGTCAAATGGTGGTGGGGAAAGGGGGAGGTCACTTGGGAGTCACTTGCAGGAGGTGGGGCCTGTTTGTTACACGCCAATTAACTTGTCTTTTGTTATCAGGTGATAGTGATGGGCCCTTATTATTGTATGCAATGGAGAAGTTCATTGTTATGATTAGCGGATAAGTGGGACAGAATAACGGTTAAAGAGTGTTTGAAACAACAAAGCTTATTGTCAATTAGTCTTATTTAATTACTATCATAGTTAAATGAAAACAATCAAACACAAATCAATATGTTCTTTATTAATACATGTATGTAATAAATGCGCGGAATCAATTTTAGTCAGGTGTTGATCACACATCATCATCTTTAAATTTCTTTTATTGTCTTTGATCTGTTTCTTTGTGATGGCTGTATAATCTGCCTTACCCTCGAAATACACAATGAGTAAGAAAGTTATAAACAATTAGCGCTGATCATTTCTATTCTAGCTAAACGAAGTCAACGCATTCGATACAGCTTTACTGCATACGCGTTTTACAGCAATGTCACGTGTCAGTTATGTTTACTGTATATGTGCTTCACATTGTGTCAAAACGGGATTTATCTCGATTATAAAACAGACGAAGTATGCATGCGTATATTACGTTGGATTTTTATGCCTCATGCCAACGGTAATTCAACCTAAATTTTGTTTAAACGTTGGACATAATTATTCAATAGGATCTTAAATGCGTCAATCAGTTCACTGACGAAATAGAGGAAAATTAATGCCTGCGAATAAAAATGGTTTCAAAGTATTTAAGAATAAACTTCAAAAGCAATAGTCACGTAGAACTATTACTTAAGTAGGCAAATTTGTCTGTTTCATCACAGGGAAAATGTGTCTGTTTCATCACAAACTGTTTAACAAATGTAAAACACAAACGATCTCAATTTCTTGGCAAAAAAGTGCATGTTTACAACTGTTTAAAGGTGACATGCATACACCACAAGTGTTATTAAAAATCCTTGTAAAATTTCACTTTTAGAGCATATAATTATTTTAAAAAACTACAAGAAAAACCTGATATTGTGAAGAGCCAATAACTTTTCTAGCTTCTTCATACGCAACTGTGCTACTCTGTAATCCTTTACTTCTGGTCTGAAAAACAAATGCACACACACACGGCTAGTCTACATAAAATAAATCCAATTTTCTAGCATGCTAGCATACACAACTGTCTAAATAAGCAAATTCAGTGTATTTGTTATTTGCGCTTAAGCCAGGAAAAGTGATCAAACCTTAGTGGGATCCCTGAAACGTTTTATATTTAAACGGACCATGCTCTTTGAAAAGGGGGTGTAATGCATGTGCGTGAAGTGTCGTCCCAGATTAGCCTGTGTAGTCCGCACAGCTAATCAGGGACAACACTTTTCGCTTTCATGAAATGTTTCAATTCAAGAAAGTCACTTCTTATAAAAAATCAAGTTTAGGCAGAACACACATCATTACCAATAAAGCCTATCACCCTACTTACAGTTTTATGTACCTGGTATTGTATATTCTACAAAACACACAGCAGTACCAATAAGCCTTTAACTTCACTGAAAGTTTCATGTTTTGTATATTCTTAAAAAAACACCAAAAAAGCCTATAACTCTACTGACAGTTTCAAGTGTTATTTATTCTACAACAAACAAAGTGGTAAAAAAACAAGACTATAACCCTACTGACACTTTAAAGTGTGTTTTTTTCTACACACAGCGGTACCAAACTCACCATATGCCCAATTGCCAGTTCAAAGGTTTGTAATTCTTCAATGTTGTTTTGTATTCTTCAATAACACACAGCAGTACAAATCTAACCTATAACCATACTGACAGTTTCAATTGTTGCATATTCTTCAATATCACAGATCAGTACCAATTTAGCCTTTTTGCCTCACTAATCGTTTCAAGTGTTGTATATTCTTCAATAACGCACAGCATTACCAACCTTACCTTTCAACCTACTAACAGTTGGCAGTGTTGTATATTTTATTATAACACACAGCAGTATCAACCTATCCTATAAACCTTTTCACAGTTTCAAGCGTAGTATATTCCAGAATAACACACAGCTATACCAACTTAGCCTACATTATTTACTGAAAGTTTTAAATGTCTTTACTTTATATACCAACCTTGCCCCCACGTCGAGTTTGATGAGTTCTTTCTCCTCCTCTAGTTTCTTCACCTGCTTGTTCAAGTCCACAATCTGCTTCTCATAAGCCTAACAACACATGGGAATTATTGAAAATACTTGAGCTTCACTGTGGGAAAAAGGGTTTAATGCATGTGCGTAAAGTTCTTTCTAAGATAAGCCTGTGCAGTCTGCAGATTTTTGTTTCCATTAAACTTCCTATTAATGAAAAATTCAAACAAGATGTGTTTGTGAAACACAATGTCCCCCTATATGGCGTTTGACCTTGAAGGATGGCCTTGACCTTGACCCTTCACCACTCAAAATGTGCAGCTCCTTGAGATACACACGCATTTCAAATATAAAATTGCTAGCTTCAATATTGCAGAAGTGACATTACATGAGCAATTTTGACCCATATATTTGACCTTGAAGGATGACCTTGACCTTGACCTTTCACCACTCAAAATGTGCAGCTCCAAGAGATACACATGCATGCCAAATATCAAGTTGCTATCTTCAATATTGCAAAAGTATTCATAAAATAAGCGATTTGAACCACATATATTTGACCTCTGACCTTGAAGGATGACCTTGACCTTTCACCACTCAAAATGTGCAGCTCCATGAGATACAGATGCATGCCAAATATCAAGTTGCTATCTTCAATATTGCAAAAGTATTCATAAAATAAGCGATTTGGGCCACATATATTTGACCTCTGACCTTGAAGGATGACCTTGACCTGTCACCTCTGACCTTGAAGGATGACCTTGACCTTTCACCACTCAAAATGTGCAGTGTGCAGCTCCATGAGATACACATGCATGCCAAATATGAAGTTGCTATCTTCAATATTGCAAAAGAATTCATAAAATGAGCGATTTTGGCCACATATATTTGACCTCTGACCTTGAAGGATGACCTTGACCTTTCACCACTCAAAATGTGCAGCTTCATGAGATACACATGCATGCCAAATATGCTATCTTCAATATAGCAAAAGTTATTGCAAAATGTTGAAGTTGGCGCAAACCAACCAACAGACCAACCAACCAACCAACCAACAGACCAACCAACCAACAGACAGGGCAAAAACAATATGTCCCCCACTACTATAGTGGGTGACATAAAAATACAAAATGTGTCACATCCCAGATTAGCCTGTGCAGACTGCACATGCAAATATATGACTACACTTTTCATACATGCATTTTGCCCCATTTTCCCTGAGCAAGGCTCACTTATTACTGTCTGTTGAATAAAGACAAGATTATATGTGTCGTGTTCTGAGAAAACTGGGTTTAATGCATGTGCGTAAAGTGTCGTCCTAGATTAGCCTGTGCAGTCCGCACAGGCTAAACAGGGACGACACTTTACGCCTTATCTGTATTTTCGTGTAGAAGAGACTTCCTTTAAACGAAGAATACCATTAAAGCGGAAAGTGTCGTCCCTGATTAGCCTGTGCGTCTGCACAGGCTTATCTGGGATGACACTTTACGCACATACATTAAGCCCTGTTTTCTCAGAACGCGACTCATATGAATTCAGTGAGACTTACAAATTAATAATGAGCTTCACAGACTGCTCAACAGGCTGATCAGGGACAACACTTTTCGCTTTTCTGGATGTATATTCAAAAGGAAATTCCAGTCTAGGCAGAAAGTGTTGTCCCTGACTAGCCTGTGCAGAATTCGCATAAAGCACATGCGTAAAGCCCAGATGACCAAGAACGCAACACACCCTGATAAGTTTCTTGAAGTTCCCTGAGGTTTCGCTGTGATGTGTCACTGAGTGGAATGAGGGCATATCCTCGTCTGCTGAACCATCTGTGGTACGGGCCGTCTCACCCTCCACTCTGCAAAAACCAGGAACCAATTGACAAAAAGTGCAAATTTAAACAAATTTCCTAAAATAATATGCACCTTGTTCTGGTTAAATAGGGCTTAATGCAGTCCAAACAGGCTAATCAGTGATGATGTTTTAAGCTTTAATGGAATTTTTCTATTTTTTCCCTTTAAAGGAAGTCTCCTCTAAAAACCAGTCGAGGCGGAGAGTGTTGTCCCTGATTAGCCTATGCAAACCGCACAGGCTAAACTGAGATGACACTTTACGCATATAAATTGAGCCCAGTCTAAGAACGAGTGTTAGATATGTCTGTTGCCAGTTCATTTATTGTCAATTTACTAAAATACTTGTAATCAAGTTAAGAGCCAACAGTTGTTTTTTACTGAATGTTATTTTTAATAGATTCCATACTTATGTGTATTTAAATTCAGAGTTATAATTTCTCAGTAAAGGGAAACCACTTTCGGCAGAGTAATAAGCCTTCCTTATCAATCATTAAAATAGCCTTTATGGCGTGGTGGTAGTGGTTTGAAAACAGAATTTACCAGTAACAAGATGGAAACACAGATATGTTTTGGTACATAAAAATTCTATGAAATATAAAAACTTGACATGTTTAATCAATAATTTGAATAACATGACAATAAAATTAATTGTTACCAAAAAATGATGATAAGATTAAACTGAGCCTCTTCATGCAAAAATGGGTCTTACGCTAAATGCCGCCAGAGAATCTCCAGACCAGCCAGCATTTGCAAAGTCTGGTCAGGAGCTATGTAGTCCGTTAATGAGGCCAAAAACCTTGGGTGACTTTATAGCAGAAAGGGTGGTGTCTGACCACATTGCGCAACTGAGCAGGCTGGTCTAGACCTATTATAACTACATATGGCATAAGACCCATTTTTGTATGACACTGGTCAAATGTACAAATACCTGTATAATTCCAAGTCTTTTTCCAGTTTTGTAATTTGTCTCTCATAGGAGTCTATAACATCTAGCAGTCTATGAAAATATGCAGATATTATAAAGTACAATTTGATATGTTACATGTAAAGTTTAAGTTATGTTTCACTTATTTGTATTTTCACTCTATTGTGTTCAAAAAATTCAGAATATGTCAATACAACAGATTGCCTACTTTAAGCTCAAACGTAGATATCTAAAATCATTTATTGTCCTGGTAACGAATTTAGACTTTATTATTAAAAATAAGTGGCCATGATTTTCGCCACAGATAATAATCTCCTGAAATTGTTTTAAGGGTTAATGTCACAAACATTTAATATAAACATTTTTATATGAAAAAATTAAAATGATAAACATGTGAAATAGCACTTAAACAATTAAATAAGTATACTGATTATTTGCATTTATGGAAGCACCTATTTTATAACACAATCCACTAACTAACGTGGAACAACACCTACTTGTCGTCCATAGTGTGATGTGCCCGAGCAGTTCGCCTACGGAACTCTTGAAATACGTCGGACACCCTCTGATTGCGTTTCTCCTCCTGTTAACAGAATAATTTTTACATCAATAACACAATAAATGATACAAGTTATTTCAAAAGAAACAGTACTGTATAATTGATAATAATCAGATTGTATAAGTGTCCACATGTCTGGAAGTGATATGAATTCGTTCTTCTGACTTGACCATATAGCACATTCTCCTCTAACAAGACCAAGTTCATGCCTTGACATACATCCCACTCAAATATGAGATGTTTCCTCAAATAAGCATGTTATAAATTCAATCTCAGGCCTTGTAAGAGTACATCCAGGTAATGGCATGGCTTCATTTAAGGCACCAAATGACATGGTGAGAGAAAACCGTGCAGCAAGTCCGGAACACCTTACTATAAAGACCAAAGGTCTCCCTTCTGAGCTTATTGGGCCGCCAAATAACTTTTCCCATACCGTAAACCAACTTTGTGCTGTGACCTTATTAGCCAAACTCTAGGAAAATTGGACTTAGCGCCTGTGCCTAAAGTGTTTTCCCTGATAAGTAAGTGAAGCCCGCACAGGCTAATCAGGGACAACACTTTCCTATTTTATGGCAGTTTTTGTTTTAAGGACACCTCTTCAAAACAAAATCCACGCTCGAAGTAAAGTATTGCCCCTTGGACGACACTTTACGCACATGCATAAAGCCCCATTTTCCTAGAGCATGAAAAAGCCTAATAAAAAGTTTATGTGTCAGTTCCTAGTAAACTGATCAAAGAGCCTACCTGTATGGACATATTGTGAAGTTTATCCTTCAGT
Source organism: Dreissena polymorpha (assembly GCF_020536995.1). NCBI lineage: Eukaryota > Metazoa > Mollusca > Bivalvia > Myida > Dreissenidae > Dreissena > Dreissena polymorpha. The sequence goes on from NC_068369.1 coordinate 12,156,650, forward strand.
CTCTGCAGCTCTTTCTCTTGCTGCTTGCACTTGTACTCCAGGTCTTTGTTCTTGGCAATGATTGCAGTGCGTGTATTATTCACCCGCTCCTTCACACCCCACACATCATCAGTAGTGGTCTTGGCAGGCTCATCTGACTCCAGTTCCTGGCAAACAGAGTTATTTACCTTGTTTGTCTAGATTATATGTTAGTTGTGTTTTGGGAAAACTGGACTTAATGCTTGTGCGTAAAGTGTCATCTCGTATTAGCATGTGCAGTCCACTCTCTGCTTATATGGTATTTTTGTTTAAGTGAAGTTTATTCTAGGTGCAGATTAGGCGAATTTGTGCTGACATTACAGTCTAATCTGGAATGACACTTTAGGCTAAAGCATTAAGCCCAGTTTAAAAAAAAGTTTAATTACTTTATAAAGAAGTCTAAAAAAACTCATGTAGCTTTCCCTAGAAGTGAACTCACAAAATCTGTATGGTCAGTTCTGTGTTCTAACAAATGAGCTAGTACATGGGAAACATGAATGAATACTCGCTGTGAAACAAACACTGAAGTTCCCCATGACACACCATGTTTGGAAACATACATATCCAGGAGTCAGTTTAAGAGGACATGCTCCATAAAAAACATCTTTATAAATGTAATACTTTAACAGTGATATTTTTACAAATTTTCTCATCTGAGTCCTGGGACTCGATAACTTGCAAATCTATGAGTCCCCGAATTGAACGAATGAGTCCAAATATTAAACAAAATTACTTTTTTAGAAATTTCAATGCATTTTTGGGACTCAAAAAATTCAAAACTTTGCATCCCTAGAGGTTTTTGTGAGTCCAGGACGCAGGACTCGCAGGTAAAACAAGATGTGTTTGAGAAACACAATGTCCCCCTATATGATGTTTGACCTTGTAGGATGACCTTGACCTTGACCCTTCACCACTCAAAATGTGCAGCTCCTTGAGATACACACGCATTTCAAATATAAAATTGCTAGCTGCAATATTGCAGAAGTGACATTACATGCGCAATTTTGACCCATATACTTGACCTTGAAGGATGACATTGACCTTTACCTTTCACCACTCAAAATGTGCAGCTCCATGAGATACACATGCATGCCAAATATCAAGTTGCTATCTTCAATATTGCAAAAGTATTAATAAAATAAGCTATTTGGGCCACATATATTTGACCTCTGACCTTGAAGGATGACCTTGACCTTGACCTTTCACCACTCAAAATGTGCAGCTCCATGAGATACACATGCATGCCAAATATCAAGTTGCTATCTTCAATATTGCAAAAGTATTCATAAAATAAGCGATTTGGGCCACATATATTTTACCTCTGACCTTGAAGGATGACCTTGACCTTTCACCACTCAAAATGTGCAGCTTCATGAGATACACATGCATGCCAAATATGAAGTTGCTATCTTCAATATAGCAAAAGTTATTGCAAAATGTTAAAGCTGGCGCAAACAGACAGACAGACCAACCAACCAACCAACAGACAGGGCAAAAACAATATGTCCCCCACTACTATAGGGGGGGACATAAAAATAACTGCTTTAAAGAAATAAATAAAGTATCATATTATTTAACCATAACTTGTGGCAGACAAAAAACTTATTTTTACAATCACCTTCAAACTTTATTCCACAGTGGAAATTATGACAAACAACAATATTTCTACCAAACTGGCACATCATGATATATCAACTTTTGAAAGTTTGAGCAATATCTGTCTAGCAGTTGAAGAGACGTTGAGTGCACAAGTTTGGGGCTATATATTCTACAATGGAAAATAACATTTGGCCAGAATTCTTTCCAAACTGGTCAATGTTAAAATTCCTTTGTTCATAATCCTACATTTAGGTCATTCAACTGTGAAAATTTAAGCAAAATTTACCTGGCAGTAAACAAGTAGGTAATTTTATATAATTGTGTATGAGAATTTCAACAACAAAAAACACCACTTCATTTTTAGTTTAAGGTGAAAACACTTTTGGGCAGTACATAGTTCCCACTTACTCTACATCAAATAATATAAATTTGCAGGCAGGCACTTATCAAAGAGCAACACAAATCTTGTTAATTTCCTTTCACGTTTCAAAGTACAATAAAGACCCATGGTGACATTTTTACAAACTTAATGAGTTGTAGGCTACAACACACCATAACTACACTTAATTGAAAGAGGTAAAGCATACACAAAATTTTCAGTCTTCTAATGGCATCACCATATTCAAATTTCTTCATACCTTCACTCTTGCCCGAGAACTTTCTAGCATGATCTTTAGGTCCTTCATTTTACTGAAATATTTCTCTGTTAACTCTGTCTGTCTGGTTACTTCTTCCCTTCAATACAATGAAAAACGATGCAATTGGGGTCGTGAATTACATAGCCATAATGCATTTGAGTCGCGTTCTGAGAAAACTGGGCATAATGCATGTGCGTTAAGAGTCGTCCCAGATTGGCCTGTGCGCACTGCACTGTGGACAACACTTTTCACCTAAATTGGATTTTTGCTAAGAAGAGACTTCATTTAAACAAACAAGAGCACTGCCTTGCGGGTGCAGACCTCTCATCTATTTTTCTTTTTAAAGGTGTAGGGACCTATCTCAATTTCAATCACAAAGGACGGAGGTGTGGATAGGAGAGGGATGTATAGTTTGGGGGTGTGGTCATTTATTACATTATCTTCCAAAAATGCAAAATAAATGCAAAAAAAAATACTCAAAATTCCACCACTCAAAATGTGCAGCTTTATATGAACGCCGCTTTGAAATATTTTGTTTGACCTTTGACCTTGAAGGATGACCTTGACCTTGAAGGATGACCTTGACCTAGAACTTCCACCACTCAAAATGTGCAGCTTCATGATAACGCCGCTTTGAAATTACTTTTTTTTTACCTTTGACCTTGAAGGATGACCTTGACCTTGAACTTCCACCACTCAAAATGGGCAGCTTCATGAGAACGCCGCTTTGAATTTTTTTATTTTTTTTTTACCTTTGACCTTGAAGGATGACCTTGACCTTGAACTTCCACCACTCAAAATGTGCAGCTTCATGACAACCCCACTTTGAATTTCTAATATATTTTTTTTTAACCTTTGATCTTGAAGGATGACCTTGACCTTGAAGGATGACCTTGACCTTGAACTTCCACCACTCAAAATGTGCAGCTTCATGATAACACCGCTTTGCAAATTAATTTTTTTGACCTTTGACCTTGAAGGATGACCTTGACCTTAAAGGATGACCTTGACCTTGAACTTCCACCACTCAAAATGTGCAGCTTCATGAGAACGCCGCTTTGAATTTTTTTTTTTTTTACCTTGAAGGATGACCTTGACCTTTAACTTCCACCACTCAAAATGTGCAGCTTCATGAGATACACATGCATGTCAAATATCAAGTTGCTATCTTCAATATTAAAAAAGTTATGGCCAATGTTAAAGTTTTCGGACGGACAGACACCATATATTTGACATTTGACCTTGAAGAATGACCTTGACCTTCACCTTTCACCACTCAAAATGTGCAGCTCCATGAGATACACATCCATGCCAAATATGAAGTTGCTATCTACAATATTGAAAAAGTTATGGCCAATGTTAAAGTTTTCGGACGGACAGACACCATAAATTTGACATTTGACCTTGAAGGATGACCTTGACCTTTCACCACTCAAAATGTGCAACTCCATGAGATACACATGCATGCCAAATATCATGTTGCTATCTTCAAAAGTGAAAAAGTTATGGCTAATGTTAAAGTTTTTTTCGGACGGGCGGACAGACTGACTGACATACTGACAGACAGTTCAACTGCTATATGCCACCCTACCGGGGGCATACAAATTATTTTTTTGGGGTGGGGGGTATAGTGTGAGGGTGTGGAGGCCATTTATTAGATGATCTTTAATTAAAAAAAAAAATAATAGGGGGGGGGATTCAGGGGCGGGAGGGGGATTCGGGGGGGGGGGGGGGGGGGGGTCAAGGTAAAATTCAACTTGCCAGATACAGTTCCCTCATGATAGATTGAAAGTATTTGAGTTTAAAAGCAATAGCCTTGATACTTTAGAAGTAAAGTGGATCTAAACACAAAATGTAACCATATACTCAAAGTTACTAAGTCAAAAAAGGGCCATAATTCCGTAAAAATGACAACCAGAGTTATGCAACGTGTCCTTTACTGTCCCCTTATGATAGTTTGCAAGTGTTCCAAGTATGAAAGCAATATCTATGATACTTTAGGGGTAAAGTGGACCAAAACACAAAACTTAACCAAAGTATAAAGGGCCCATAATTGACCAGTCGCCAAATTATCGATCGCTCCGCCCACATAGTCACGTGGTCTAGTGATTAGAAAACTCCGACAAGCAGATCGCAATTATAGCGGATTACGCGAGGGAAATTCTATATTTGTAATGATGTATTATGCTCTTTTCTATAAAATAAATTATTAAAGCCGCACACTAACCTAAACTGCTTTGTAAAACGTTAATACATTCAAAAAACTTTAGAGAGAAATGGCGTAATCAAAATAAATGAGTTAACGGCAGACTGACTATCAGAAACGTTTCTTATACATATTATATAGGGAGGTGATGAAAAATCCGTTGTAAAAATGAGCATTTATTTCATATTGATTTTGAACTTGTATTCAACCATCTCACAGTGAACCCGGTGGCTATTCATATATAATTTTGAAAATATTTTTATTAAATCCAAATGACATATCCATATCATGATGGTTTTTTTGTTTATTAAAAATGTTAAGATCTTTGTTTTATTGAGTTATTTTTAAAAAGACACCGATTTTTGTTATTTGGATATAAATCAAATTTTGATTGTAACCATAATTTAATACAGGCCTAATTTCGTGGTTTCATTAACAGATAGTCTAATATGCATTTTATTTCATTTATGTTTAATGCAAACCTGTTACATTTCACTATCAAAAAATGAAATGTTGGTATTACGGTGCTGTTCACGAACATTCGAATTGAATACATTTAGCATATTATGCATTTGCTTATTTATAACAAGATGGCCCTTATATTTTAATTGCAATTTTCACATTTCTCCCCGTATCAATATATGTTGTATTAGAAATGTTGTTGTTGTATTATAAGCTGTACATTTTACACTTGAAGTCGCTTTAAGCTGGCTAAGCCGCGTTGAAATCACCTTTTTGTTGTTTTTACTTTAGTTAAAACAATATTTAAGTTAACAATTTATAATGATTTCCCTTGTTTATGATCCACAGAAAATAAATATATAATTGGAAATCATTTATGTAATTAAATAGTTTTCTTTTCTTGTGTACAGTACCTAACAATGCCTTAATGTTCCTTCATTCTGAGATCCACGCAACATACTGTTATTTATTAATCATCGACAATTACGCTGAGATTAATAAGCACGTGTGGCAATTATTATGTTGCCCAAAATGCTTAATAATATTGTGCATCAATACGGTATAACACGTTTTATAGAATACACACCTGCTGTGGTTAAACTATTTATTGTGTTTGTTTTCTCATTACTCGTTCATATGTTCAAGAAATAAAGATAAAATAATAACCTTTTAGAAAGTATGTATAGCACCTACAATTTTGAATAATGATCGAACAGTAATGATCATGCATTTGATATAAAATCTGTGTAAACTCTGAAAAAATTACGTCCATTCCATATGTACAACACACTTTGTTTGTCGGACAAAATGGCGGCCAGATAAGCGTTGCTGAGGGGTGTGTGAAAAATCGATATCTGATTGGTTGATATACAAAATGTGGGCGGAGTTGGCGACTGGTCAATTCCGTCAAAATGCCAGTCAGAGTTACATAACTTTGCCTGCACAGTCCTCTTATGATAGTTAGTAAGTGTTGCATGTATGAAAGCAATAGCTATGATACTTTAGGAAAAAAGTGGACCTAAACACAAAATTTAACCAAATTTTCAATTTTCTAAGTATAAAAAGGGCACATAATTCTGTCAAAATGCCAGTCAGAGTTACATAACTTTGCCTGCACAGTCCCCTTATGATAGTTAGTAATTGTTGCAAGTATGAAAGCAATAGCTTTGATACTTAAGGAATAAATGGACCTAAACACAAAACTTAACAAAAAATTTCAATTTTCTAAGTATAAAAAGGGCACATATTTCTGTCAAAATGCAAGCCAGAGTTATCTTACTTTGCCTGCCCAGTCCCCTCATGATTTTAAGTAAGTGTACCAAGTTTGAATGCAATAGAATTGATACTTTATGAGAAAAGTGGACCTAAACGCAAAACTTAAACGGACGCCGATGTCGACTCCTACGCCAAGGTGATGACTATAGCTCATAATTTTTTTTCCAAAAATAGATGAGCAAAAAATGTCATAAAAGAGGAAAGTGTCGTCCCCGATTAGCCTGTGCGGACTGCACAGACTAATCTGGGACAACACTTTAGGCACATGCATTATGCCCCGTTTTCTCAGAACACAACTCATTAATATCAGCCGCACCTTGGGAAAACTGGAGTTCATGCATGTGCTTAAAGTGTTTTCAAAAACAGTACCCAGAGGCTAACAGTGAAAACAATTTTAGCTTAGACTTGATATTTGTTAAGAAGAGACTTCCTGTAAATGGAGACGTTAATCCTTTCACACTTACATGTAGATGCGCATTTGTTGTCCCTTATGAAGATATATTGAATTTTAGACCTTTCTGACTAGATTCATAATTTTATACACATGCATCAAGCTCAGTTTAACTGGGTAAACACTTTATACACATGCATCAAGCTCAGTTTAACTGGGTCAACACTTTATACACATGCATCAAGCTCAGTTTAACTGGGTCAACACTTTATACACATGCATCAAGCTCAGTTTAACTGGGTCAACACTTTATACACATGCATCAAGCTCAGTTACTCAGAGCACAGAAGAATTTACATAAAAACTTTCAATCTCTTGTAATTATATGACTGGAATCATTTTTAATTACACCATCATTTACTACAGTGATTAAGTGTATTAAGTGTTTTTAATGAATATGAAGTAATATGTTTTTCCTCATCAATGGTGGCAAAGTATTATAACAATAACAGAGACTATCTAAACTTTCGGATGCTATCATACCCGGTAATTTAGTATTTCTTAATAAGTTAGTATTTTTTTATGATGCAGCATTAGTGTCTGTACAATACCTGAACAATATTAGATAACTGTAAAAATAGAACCCATACTTGAGTTGATTATTTTTCCCTATGAGATCCTGGACCAGAGTTTGTCTGTGCTGACAGTCAGAAATCAAGGAGAGAATGTTGTCCCGTACCTGGGTGTCGTTCGCCCCATCCAAACACACTGTTGATCCTGCGATGTATTCGCTTAAAAATACTATCTTACGCATAGCTTTTGGAAATGGGGCAAAATATCAGTCCAAATGATCTTCCAATTATAAATGATTTTGATGAAATATGAAAGACAGAAAATGCACATAAATTTACTTAGAATATAATTCTAATATAACTCAATGCAACCATATTTTTTTTACAGAACAGATGTACTTGATCAACTTTGAAATACGGCCATGAAATGAACATCTAAATATGCAATCTGGTTCAGTGTAATTGATCGTTTAAGCAACTTTTGCAGTAAAGTTTTTCAAATTAGGACTTTGCTAGGACTCTGCAAGTGGATCTGCTTTAAAAGGAAAATATGGCCCACATCATGCAAAATGTGTCTTTTGCTTTATGGGACCACTAGAGATCAAAACCAGTCTGTGCATTTAAGCTGTCTGGTAAGGAGGTACCATGTCCTTTAATGAGAGAATAAGGCCTTGAGACTTTAAAGCAGACAAGGTAGCTCCTGACAAGACTATGCAAATATACAGGCTGGTTTGGAGCTACACTGGCTGCATATCACATATTTTCACATTAATGAGGTCAATTCAATAAATGTAAATTACCTGACAGATGTTGTATATCTGCTGGATGCTGAATTTTCACAGTCCCCAGACCATGTTCACGTAATTTTTTGTTAACACTTGACCATGCATCCTCCTCCGTTGCCTAAAAACAGTACAGTCAATATGGTAAGTTCAGATAAAAAGTGTCAATATGAGCGGCATCATTAGAACATAGATCTTATCCTATCTCATAGATGGCCTGCGTAGCTCCAGACCAGACTGCGCAGATGATACTCTGTATGCTAAATATACCAATATACCTTGTATGACTTTCCTTATAAGTAATTGTGGCATGAAAATAGATTTAAACCTGTAAATGAGGGTTTTTAATTGCCTTTCTTTGTTTTTGATGTTGTGAAAATCCGAAATGTAAATTTTTAGCCTCTTAAAATACAGTCAGGTCGTCAGTTCCGAAAAATCGCCAGTTCCGCAACAAATTACATTTCATTCAACATTGAAAAAAGTCTTACCACATATGATTGAACAAATTGTACAGCCATACACCTTAATATTTGATGATTTTATCCGCAACAAACCGTAAGAAAATAGACAAATGTAAACAATCTGAATTGTCGAAACGCTCATAGACATATTCGAATGGCGGCAAAATCCTGTCTGCGTGATCGTTCATTGGTAATTAGAACATGTTTGCTGCTATAATGGATTGTCCACAGTAAGTGATCTTGGTATTGATTTGAAGGTAATTTATCAGGAAATAAGAAAACAATAAGGTTTATACATTTTCAGTCAAACTGTGAATTTAGAGTCTTGAAAATGACTCACTGCCACAGGTGTCAGTTCCGAAATAGACATGAAGTAAACCAGGGGTAATCTCAAACGAAATTCTTCCTGTCAACATTGTTAAGTGTTATTGTAAATTTTATTATTGGCCTTTACACATGGCATGGGATGAAATGCTATTATTGTTAATGCTTACTGCTTGAAAATAATGTAATTATATTTGGTCCCAACCAGCATTTTTTATATTGCATTATTGAATAGGAAACATGCTGTTGCTACTATGAAAACACGTGAGTAGAACTTACTAGAAGCAACAAGAGATTCAACAAGAAATGTGTTTGTCAGAAACACTATGTCCCCTTTTGCGCCGCTTTGAAATTTATTTATTGAGACCTTTGACCTTGAAGGATGACCTTCACCTTGAACTTCTACCACTCAAAATGTGCAGCTTCATGAGAACGCCGCTTTAAAAAAAAGTTGTTTTTTTACCTTTGATCTTGAAGGATGACCTTGAAGGATGACCATGACCTTGAACTTCCACCACTCAATATGTTCAGCTTCATGAGAACGCTGCTTTGAATTAATTTTTTTTACCTTTGACCTTGAAGGAGGACCTTGACCTTGAACTTCCACCACTCAAAATGTGCAGCTTCATGAGAACGCCGCTTTATTTTTTTATTTTTTAAACCTTTGACCTTAAAGGATGACCTTGACCTTGAAGGATGACCTTGACCTTGAACTTCCACCACTGAAAATGTGCAGCTTCGTGGGAACGCCGCTTTGATCTTTTTGTGATTTTTTTACCTTCTACCTTGAAGGATGACCTTGACCTTGAAGGATGACCATGACTTTGAACTTCCACCACTCAAAATGTGCAGCTTCATGTGAACGCCGCTTAGATTATTATTTTTTGACCTTTGACCTTGAAGGATGACCTTGACCTTGAAGGATGACCTTGACCTTGAACTTCCACCACTCAAAATGTACATATACTTGACCTCTGACCTTGAAGGATGACCTTGACCTATCAACACTCAAAATGTGCGGCTCCATGAGATACACATGCATGCCAAATACCAAGTTGGTATCTTCAATATTGCCAAAGTATTTATAAAATGAGCGATTTTGGCCACATATATTTTACCTCTGACCTTGGAGGATGACCTTGACCTTTCACCATTCAAACTGTGCGGCTCAATGAGATACGTGCATGCCAAATATCAAGTTGCTATCTTCAATATTGCAAAAGTATTCATAAAATGAGCCATTTTGGCCACATATATTTGACCTCTGACCTTGAAAGATGACCTTTACCTTTCACCACTCAAAATGTGCAGCTCTATGAGATACACATGCATGCCAAATATCAAGTTGCTTTCTTGAATATTAAAAATAAGTTATTGCAAATGTTAAAGTTGGAGCAAACAGACCAACGTACAGACCAACAGACAGGGCAAAAACAATATGTCCCCCACTATAGTGGGTGCGGGACATAAAAATTGATGTAACCATTTATATATGAGCATCTTACTATTAATTACTTTATACTATTTGAAAATATAATTCTTGAAAATAAATTCAAGTTTATCTTATATTAATTTATAATGCTTGAAGTTACATTGCAAGTTTATTTTTAAACATATATAAAAGCATGTATCACACCCCATACAGGGTGATCATCATAATGTTAACCCGAGAATGGTAATGTTAACCTAACCCAGTTTTATCAACCTGTATGGGTGTGATATTTATTATATTATACTGAACAAAGAAAACACAACTTAATAAGCGAAAAACAATTGCTTGATTTCTGAATGCACGGAAGTTTTAAAGGCAGGTCGCTGGTATGATCTCATAGACAAAAGAATTTTTTTATGCCAATTTAATATAAAATCTGATTATAAAATGTTTAAATTGTTTAATCTTATTTTTGTTTTAATTAAAAAAATATGCAAATGCCAGAAAGTAAATGAAGTAAATATAGGATATTTATATATTCTCTTTATGCAGAAAACCAGTTGTGCTATTTTCAGCTCCAAAAAAATGGTGATAAAATAAAATAGAACCTTGACATGCATTATGTGCTGTTGCTTCCTCATACATTCTCATAGTTTTGTGTGACAATACTGTATGGCCTGCTATCCAGATTTGATGCATACAACGATAGGTTGTTTTCATTTATTTTTACTGCCATTTTGGTATCAGAAAATGCTGTTCTATACAAGCATTAACACTACCTAGATATATGCATTTATTTTTTATCACTGCCTTTTGCATTTAAATGTGCCATCTAGTGTTTTATCAAGGCCTTATCAGCGTGGCGCCCCCATGCCCCTTTTTTCAGAACGTCACACTGCCCCTTTCAAAACCAATTAGCACCACGTGCCCTTTTATCTAGATCCATATGTATCAAGTCTTATCCGCTTTTGCAATCGCGTGTTATCTCGGTGTCCCCAAGACGCGCATATTAATGCATGACTGCGTACGACGCAATAAAGGAGGGCCTATTACCTAAAAAGTGCTGTAAAAATCAATAATCATCCCATAGCAGTTAATTGCACGAGTTGGTATAAGCTCAAAATACTACATTTAAACTCCGCCAGGCATTTTTGTGATGCATACGTCATTTTGATTAGCTAAGCGGCATTTTCAATGGAAGCCAATCAGGAAAAGGAGTTTGTTCTTAAGAAAACGGCGTGGGTTTTGTGTCGACGAATTAATGAAAGTTAGGTTTCTAAATGACAAACAACGACTACCCAAACTTCTGGCGCAGTCTATTTATATGAAACAAGGGCTGTTTGTAAAACATGCATGCCCCCCATATGGGCTCTCCGTTGTAGTGACAGCCATTGTGTGTTGTGTGAATATGTTTTTTGTCACTAGTGACCTGAAAATCAATAGGGGTCATCTGCCAGTCATGATCAATATAATGTGGGGTGTGGTAATTTATAAGATGTTTAAAAAAAATAATGTGGGGTGGGGTAATGTATTAGATGTTTAAAAAAAAAATTGGGGGGGGGGTTGGGGGGGGGGGGGGGGGGTAAGGGGGGGAGGAGGGAGGGGGGGGGGTATAATGTGGGGGGGGGGTAATTTATAAGATATTTAATTTTTTTAATTTTTTTTTTTTGGGGGGGGGGGGGAGGTGGGGGGGGGGGGTAGGGGGGTGGGAGGTAGGGGGTTATAATGTGGGGTGTGGTAATTTAAATTATGTTTAAAAAAAAATATTTTTTTGGGGGGGGGGGGGTGAGTGGGGGGGGGGGGGGGGGGGGGTAGGGGGGAGTGAGAGGGGGTAATAATGTGGGGTGGGGTAATTATTAGATGTTTAAAAAAATTGAGGGGGGGTTAGGGGGGGGGTAGGGGGGAGTGCGAGGGGGGTATAATGTGGGGTGTGGTAATTTATAAGATGTTAACTTTTTTTTGGGGGGGGGGGGGGGGGAGTCGGGGGGTGGGGGGGTAGGGGGGGGTGGGGAGTAGGGGGGTTATAATGTGGGGTGTGGTAATTTAAATGATGTTTAAAAAAAATAATTTTTTTTTGGGGGGTGAGGGGTGGGGGGAGGTAGGGGGGGGTGGGGGTGAGAGGGGGTGAGAGGGGGGTAATAATGTGGGGTGGGTAATTTATTAGATGTATAAAAAAAAAATTGGGGGGTGGCGGGTGGGGGGGGGTAGGAGGGTAGGGGGTGAGAGGGAGGTATATGTGGGGTGTGTTAATTTATAAGAATTAAAAAAAAAAATCTTTTTTTTGGGGGGGTGGGGGTGGGACGGTAGGGGGTGGGGGGGTAGGGGGTGAGAGGGGGCTATAATGTGGGGTGGGGTCATTTATAAGATGTTTAAAAAAAAAAATTGGGGGGTTGGGGGGTGGGGAGGGTAGGGGGGTGAGAGGGGGTAATAATGTGGGGTGGGGTAATTATTAGATGTTTAAAAACAAAATTGGGGGGAGGTGGGGTGGGGGGGGTAGGGAGGGTGAAGGGGGTGAGAGGGGGTATAATATGGGGTGTGGTAATTAATAAGATGTTTTAAAAACAATATTTTTGGGGGGTGGGGGGGGATAGGGGGTGGTGAGAGGGGGGTGTTTAATGTGGGGTGTGGTAATTTATGTTAAAATTAAAATGGGGGGGGGGGGGTGGGGGATGGGGGGTGAGAGGGGGTAATAATTGGGGTGGGGTAATTCATTAGATGTTTAAAAACAAAAATTTGGGGGAGGTGGGGGTGGGGGGGTTTTAGGGGGGTGAAGGGGGTGAGAGGGGGTTATAATATGGGGGTTGTGGTACTAATAAGATGTTTAAAACAATATTTTTGGGGGGGTGGGGGGGGGTATGGGGGTGAGAGGGGGGGTTTACTGTGGGGTGTGGTAATTTATGATGTTTAAAAAAAAATGGGGGGGGGGGTGGGGATGGGGTGGGTGGGAGGGGGGGTGAGAGGGGGGTAATAATGTGGGTGGGGTAATTCATTAGACGTTTTAAAAAAATTTTGAGGGGGGGTGGGGGTGGGGGGGTAGGAGGGGTGGGGAGGGGTGGTAGGGGCGTTGAGAGGGGGGTATAATGTCGGGTGGGGGTGGGGGGGGCGGGTAGGGTAGTAGAGGGGTGGGGGTGAGAGGTGGTAATAATGTGGGTGGGTAATTTATTAGATGTTTTAAAAAAAATTGGGGGGTGTGGGGGGTAGGGGGGAGTTAGAGGGGGGTATAATGTGGGGTGTGGTAATTTATTATATGTTTACACAAATGGGGGGTGGGGGGTAGGGGAGAGTGAGAGGGGGGTATAATGTGGGGTGGGGATATTTATTAGATGTTTAAAAAAATGGGGGTTGGGGGTAGGGGGGTGGGGGGGTAGGGGGGTAGGGGGTGGGGGTAGGGGGTGAGAGGGGGTGGGGGTGAGAAGGGGGTTTTAATGTGGGGTGTGGTAATTATTAAATGATGTTTTAAAAAAAATTGGGGGGGGGGTGATATCCTCTATTCATTAAACATGAAATTTAAACTTATTGCATTTGTTTCCCCTGTATATAAGAAAGATATAATAGTGTATTACCGCCCCTGTCCTGCTTATATTTATAATAATCAACAAAAATAAACATTAACACACTATTTAATATACAAAATACACAAAAAATCTCATATTCTGATAATATTTTTACTGATCCACTGTATTTTACTCAAAGGATGATGTCTCATTGGACTGATAATTATAGATTTAGGATTACAGACCAGTTGCTTCAGTAATATTGTTCAGAGTTTGCCCTGTTGGCTGCGTATGCATTCTTGAGTTATCATTCAAAAACCATTTTACTATTTCGGGTCACCGTGACCTTGACCTTTGACCTAGTGACCTCAAAATCAATAGGGGTCATCTGCGAGTCATGATCAATGTACCTATGAAGTTTCATGATCCTAGGCCACCTGGTGGACGGACCGACCTTTCCTCCCCCCAAGACGTTTCCTCCCCCAGACGTTTGCCCCCAAGACGTTTCTTCCCCAGACGTTTTCCCCCCATTTTAGTTTTAGTGCAGACGTTTCCCCCCCTCCAATAAATTTATCATTGTTTGGTTGAAGTATATTCTTGATTTATTATCAAAATGATTATTTTGTTTATGAAGTCTTTAAATAACTTTATCTATGAAGCAGCTTCTTTGAAATTTTTTTGGTTTTATAAATCATTTTATTTGGTTTAACTGTAAATGGAATACATGTTAATCAGTAGTTGCGGGAACTGTAGTTGTTAGTTGTTTTTAATCCAATTCAATAGGGTCAATTGGTGAATTGAAAAATGGTTAAATCAAATTTATATTAATTTCAAAACTCCTGAGTCCTTGTAACAGTTAAATATGATAAATAAATAAACTATGCAACTGTCAACAATTTCATTTTTTTCGTGAATTCATATGTATATAATCACATTATTGGATGTCACTGATATTTAAATTTTTACTAATAACTAATTTAGACTAATTAAAACAGAATTGCACTTTTCTTGTGCATTATTTCATTATTAATGATATAATTAGCAATTGTAATTAAAACTTATTGATATTTTTATAATTTAACTCAATGATATTAATAATATTTAAAAGCAAACAAAAACTTTTTTATTTAATGAATTTGTGGAATTTAAGGACAAGAGGGCCAAGATGGCCCTAGTTCGCTCACCTGAGAGGAGACGGTTCATTCAGTCTTTACTAAACGTCAAACTCGACCTAGATATTGTCCAGACAAACATCCTGGTCAAGTTCCATCACTATTGAACCAAAACTCTGGCATATGGAGTGTTTTTGTTTTTGTAAGATTTGACCTGGTGACCTGTATTTTGAGTTGACCCCCGCCCCCTTACCAAACATCAAACTTTGCTTACAAAAATAAATATTATGACCAAGATTCATAAAATCTAAAACATAATTGTGATCTCTAGAGTGTTTACAAGGATTTTGTATAATATAATGAACATTTGGACAATCTAAGGGCAATAATTATGGCATTAATTATGTGTTATATATCAAACCAATCTTTGTACCAAGTTTCATGATGATTGGGCAAAAAATGTGATTTCTAGAGTGTTCACAAGCTTTTTTTACTATATAAATAAAAGAAAACTGCCCCCCCCCTCCCTCCCCCTGGCAGCCATGTTATTCAACTGACCAGACCATTAGCGAACTCAACTCTCATATCAAGGAAACAAATATTCTGACCAAATTTCATGAAAATTGGACCAAAATGTGACTTCAAGAGTGTTCACGTGTTTCACTAAATACATATAGAGAAAAATGCCCCGCCCACTGGGGGCCATGTTTTTTCACCGATCTGGACCATTTTCGAACTCTTCTGAGATATCAATAAAACCAATGTTTTGACTTACTTTCATGATGATTGAGCAAATATTGTGACTTCTAGAGCGTTTACAAGGTTTCTATATAGCCAAATAAGGAAAACTGCCCCCCCCCCCCCCCCTGCAGCCATGATATTCAATTGACCAGAACCATTTTCGAACTCAACTCTCATATCAAGGAAACAAATGTTTTGACCAAATTTCATGAAAATTGGGCCAAATATGGGACTTCTAGAGTGTTCACATGTTTTCACTATATACATATATAGAAAAATGCCCCGCCCACTGGCGGCCATGTTTTTTCACCAATCTTCATGCATGCCTACTGTAAAATAAATTTCAATAAATGGTGAAAACCATGACTGGGAAACTTCTGCCACCCATTCAGAACTGACGACCTGACTGTACCGTGGGTCAGCCAACATTCATATGACACATTATAACAAGAATCAGTGGTGGTTTCAAGAGTATCAGTTACAGACATTACTTATAAAAAGAAACAATATGGATGACCTTATAGTAATTTCCTGTTACACGCAAATTGAGAAACAGGAAACATAACAAACATAGGACTGTAACAATATGACTGTAACATGTAATGACTAAAGAGTAATTAAATGATAATAGGATGGTCTATGATATACTATGACAGGTGCAACTGCGGATGATTGTGCCCTATCCAAATTTATTTTTTATCCTGGATTTTCTTTCAGTTCTTGTGTAGACCCACAGCTAATAATTTAAACTGATTGTTACAACTTAGTTCACTTTTAAGGTTCATGTAGAGGCTTCAGTTTGAAAAATGTGGGACCCCTAGCATTGAACTCAAATTTGACTAAACAAAGAGTGCCACATTGAAAATTTATACATATTTGCTTAAAAGGATGGTTTTCCTTCAAACTGCTACCAATTTTGTGCAGCAACGTCTCATACCATCGACAAAATCAATCAAAATACAAAGCGATTTTAACACAAAAATAGACATTATTTAAAAAATCTAATGATGTTTATTCAACTTATTTCAGTGGAAAATTATATAACTAGTTTATAATATCATAATATCGACATTGATGAGGGCAAGTTACACTTAAATAGTAAAAAAAGTTAACATATCTAGAAATATCAAAACTTGAACACATGTCTTTTCATGACGATGGGGGCAGCCATTTTAAAATAAATAAAATTGAAAGAAACATGCTAAAAACTCACTCATCGCCTAATTGACATTCCAAACAGTTGACGATGACAAAGGCATTGGATTGTAATCTTTCCGTTGATGTGTGCAAACTGCATGATCAGACCTCATAAACACTCAAAAAAATAACTTTGTAAGAACCAATGTTTACAATTGTTTTCGAATCACATGCACTTGTATCATTGCACACAAAATAGTACGCTTTCAGACTGAACGAAAAATCGATACGAAACTCCGTTCAATTCATCACGGTATACTATTTTATTGATAATATATAACAACAATTGGCTTCAACAACCTAAATTTTAAAATAATTCTTTTCAACGGAGTTTTTAATAATGAAAGTGAAAACAACGGAAGTCGGATGGATATTCTGTGAGATGCACTTTGGCTCCAGAAAAACAATACAATTACACTAAAAAAGACGTGTGGAGGAAAATTTTCAGCTGGAAAATATTTGAAATGGGGTAAGTGATTATATTTCTGGGTGATCATTTCTGTTATTAAGCCAATCTCTTCCTGATTAATGTTAACATTTGTTATACTAGACGCGACCTAACTGTCAAAATAATGATGTGTTTTCTCAGGTATGTGTATACACATACCACGTTATCTTACTACTTCAAGTGATTTCAACCGATTTGTAATGCACGTTTTTCTACGGAGCACAGTGAGTGCCACGTTTTCAAAATGGGTAGAAGGAATCGATATACAAATGTATAAAAAGATTCGCTTTGTCAAAAGGAACACAATATTCAAAACGGTACAAGGACAGTAGTTGTTCAGGAAGGAAGAAAGAAAAAACCATGATACCTAGCTGTGTATTTCTATGTAAAACTATGAATTCTAGAGTTGTCTGCACAAAACTCATAAAATCTTCTTAGTGATGAGCAATATCTCCTTTTATCACAATGATTTCTACCCAGCCAAACCTATTTCTTTATATTTATTTACAATTGTATATGTAGTCTGCAGTTTCTTTCAATTTGAGATGGTTTAAAATTTTCCATTTGGTTATAGCAAAATTGTTAAGCCCTTGAAATAGAATGGTGACTCTTATTAAACACCATACCTGGATTTTTAAAAAAGTAGTTCAGTTTAGTTATTTTTAGAACTTTGTTTAGGACAATTATCCAAAAAATTCAGTTGAATAATAACTCCTTTGTTGTTTTCTGACAATAATTTTCTATGAAATGTTGCTAACTTGACCTTGTATATGTATATAGCTTTGTATTTATTCAACTTACGGTCGTGCATATCCTTCCTAACTTTAGATTGAGATTTTGTAAATTAGTGTAAAAATGTATTGGTTTTAAACCAAAATATAAATAAAGCAAAAAATATTGAATGTCAAAAAAAATGTGTTTATGTTATTCTATCCGTCTTTACCTTTAAAATGATATATAGTTTGACCATATTGTACCACATTGAATGAAGAAAAACCAAAGCAAAGTTTTAATGAATTGTATCCCTCCCAGTCCCACAGGTACTTGAAACAATTTTTTGGTCCTTATATATATAATAAGAGTAAAGGTACCCAACGATGATTTCACAGGTGTATTGAATAACACAATGCAACAGCATAATAGATCAAACAATGCACACATATGTTGTTGTGGTTGCCAGCAGGAAGCGTCCATCTATGATAAAACACCTTTTATTTGATGAAAATCGTCCAAGTATGTCCAAAACAGCCAAAAGTTTCACAAATAGCACCCCAAAATCAAAGTGTGTAATTCCTGACGTCCAGCTGTCAGTAATGCATGAAGGCGATTTTCGGTCGATTGTTCACAATTAAACAAGAACTTTGCTATAAACTCCACGTGCGTTTGTCATTTACTCAGTTTGCCATCAAACTACGTCGTTCTTTGGTAACGGCACAACAAAAATACTCAGAAAAAGTAGAAAATACACCAAATATTATATTTTATGTTCAAACTCAGAGCTACAGATAAGCTGCGTATTTGCGTAAATACGCAATAAAAAATAGGTGGATACGCATTTTTTTCAAAATCTGTGCGTACCGGTACGCAAAACAAATCGCCGATACCCAATTCGAGCTGCCTTCTATGCGTAATGAAAAATCCCGTTTTGTTTTGGCCATTTTGAATCGAGTCTTAATCGACAAGCGCTTGTTTTTATCTGGTAACGTATTTACCAATCGTTTAGATGATAACAAATGCGAGTCAAACAAAATGGCGTCTCGAGGCAGACGAAAAGTTGCGCAAAAAAATACAAAAACATTTAGATTCCTTTGTCGTGGTAAATTAATCTAAATATAAAACAATTGCAAAGGGCATAGTTGATGACTATAATGAATTTTGTTTGGGGCATTTTCGGTCAAAATACACTATATTATACTACCACAATACCGTTCCAAACCCCTATGATGGGGTATGTTGGGTTTCTAAAACCAGTGTTTTTTTTCACTTATAGGGGAATGGTGGCGAGGCCTGTCCAAAGGGGAAAAAATGCGTTGTTTTTTAGGAAAAGGGGAAAATTAAATATTTCTTTTATATGTAATGATATTTATTATATGAATACACATGTTTGTATGAATATAATATTCACAGCAGAATGCCTCTGTCCTTTTTCTGAAATATATATCAATGATTTTTTCATCATTAGTTTCAGACAGTTCAGCCTTTATGCACAGTCTCAGTTTTCTTAGCCATTTTGAGTCGAATTGAGTTTTTTAAATCGATTAAATGGCAAATTTGAGCATTTTTTATCAATAAAATGGACCAAATTGGAATGTTTTTATCAACAAATATTGACACAATATAGATACATCAGGCCTTTTGCTAGCCATTTTGGGAGAAAAAATGCAATTCATGTGAAAAGTCCACTGATTTGGAAAAAACTTATCTAATTTAATATAACACTTTATAATAATTACAAATCAGGGCTCGAATTTAACTTTTTTTTCTACTTGCAAAACATTGCGAGCAGCTTTAATACCAACTCGCAAAATCAAAATCATTCTCGCAAATTTTGCTGGAAATATAATTTAATTTCGTTTTTTTATTAAACAGTTAACTTTGCTTTATCTTTCGTATTGTTATTTCCATCTGTGGGCAAAAAGAAACTAGTTATTTTTCGCTTCGACGCCATGTCTATTCAAGTTCAATGAACACATGTGAATTAGTCGACTGTTTAACGTTCTTTGTACCAATACCATCCTCGTATCTGTACTATAAGTAGACTAGTCTATATACAAGGTGCGGGCTTCCGCATACGGGTATTAGGATGTTCTATGACCTATGGTTTAGCGTTCAGGACGTCAAACCCATTTAGCAATATTACTGTTTTTTCACTATTTCTTTACTCGCAAAAAATTACTAGTGGCTTAAAACTTAACTCGCAATCGGTATTTTTCACTCGCATTTTGCGAGTGTGCGAGTGTTAATTTCGAGCCCTGCAAATCATATAAATTATAGTTATATACTTTGTTAGTTATTTATGAAATAAATTTGAGATATATTTGTCATGATTATGAAACAGATCTTTCAATAAAAAAAAAAAAAAAAAATTTTTTTTTTTTTTACCTCTGGAGGGGATTTTTTTTACAAAATGGGGGAAAAATATATACTCTTTTTTGAGGGGAATCGGGCCGAATATCGGCCCCGAAATTGCCATAAAAAAACCTGAAAACAAAAGTACTGGCCCATATTATTAGAACAAAAACAAGTAGAAACACTTTCGATGAGTGGGTTGAGAAATTCCCTTGTCTTCAGATTGTTGAATCTGATAGCAGAAAGATGGAACAACATATACTTCGATTGAATACATAACAGTGACTTTATGTAGGTACGGTTTTGAGAAGCTAAATTCATGTTTTATTGCAAATTACCAATTCACTTGTTTGTTTTGGTACAAATACCCAATTATTTTTTATATGAGCGGGCATCATACTTTTTGATAACCAATCACGTTTTCCATTACCAAATTCATTCTTATTTTGAAGGGTATTACCCAATTACCCCAAAAAGCTTATCTGTAGCTCTGTTCAAACTGAATCCATTTTATTGATGGAACGCGGTAAATTATAATCTTGTTATCGATTGGTTGAATAAGTCGTAAATTATAGAACAAGTTTACTAATTTTATTTTCAACCAATGAAAACGTCTTCTGTCAGTAACACCGATTTCTGCCTCAAAATGATGGTCGTGAAAGTAAAAGTACACAAAATTTGTTGTTTCTTCTGAATTTCCGACTGTTTACCGTTCAACTCGGACTTAAGAACGCCGTAGTTCGAAGACAAACTTAGTAAATGAAAAACATTTGTGGAGTTTATAGCAAAGTTCTTGTTTAATTGTGAACAATCAACCGAAAATCGCCTTCATTCATTACTGACAGCTGGACGTCAGGAATTACACACTTTGATTTTGGGGTGCTATTGCGAAACTTTTGGCTGTTTTGGACAAACTTGGACGATTTTCATCAAATAAAAGGTGTTTTATCATAGATGGACGCTTCCTGCTGGCAACCACAACGACATATGTGTGCATTGTTTGATCTATTATGCTGTTGCATTGTGTTATTCAATACACCTGTGAAATCATCGTTGGGTACCTTTACTTTTATTATATATGTAAGGACCAAAAAATTGTTTCAAGTACTTGTGCCCAGTCCCATGAACCTAAAGTTCAAGTTGCAACTTGACTACCGAGGTGTCAACTCATCCAAGAGTCATTTGCTGCAAATTAATTTTATGAACCATGCTGAGGTTATTCTGATTTTGTAAAAAATGCATCACTTTTTTATGTAGGAAATATAACGCATGTGTAGAAATCTTACATTTCGCCGCAAATTTACGAGACTGCCAATGGGCGACGCCATCTTGTTTTGTTTGATCTATCATGTAAAACGCGGAGTGCA
This sequence comes from Dreissena polymorpha, assembly GCF_020536995.1. Classification (NCBI taxonomy): domain Eukaryota; kingdom Metazoa; phylum Mollusca; class Bivalvia; order Myida; family Dreissenidae; genus Dreissena; species Dreissena polymorpha. The sequence continues at coordinate 12,178,238 of NC_068369.1, forward strand.
GTTACGAACTTTGTCTAAAATACGGAATGCATGTGGAAATCTCGTTTTATTATGGAAAGAAGGACAGCGTTACTTTCATACTTCAGCGTGCAAGTAAAACAAATTAAATAATCGCCCTATTACTCATTTTTTATTTATTCAAATTTTATATCAAGGTTATATTTTCGAGTTTAAAGGCGAAAATATGCGATCTTACGCATTGTTTTCAAAACAATAGAATTCAACGAATAAAAAAAGCGGCGACACGAATTACCTAAACCTACCCAAATCTACCTAAATCTACCGAAACCTTCCCAAATCTACCAAAATCTACATAAGTCTTTGTAAAAAGAATTATCTTGCATCATGTTTTTGTGATGGGTACTATTGTTTTGTTTTATGCTTCATCTTTACACGAGACAATGTGTAATTTCCTAATAATGGTAAGAACTGGGAAGATTTGGGTAGATTTAGGTATTTCGTGTCGCCCTTTTAAAATAAGACTACAGTGTTAGGGAATGCTATCGTAAAGCAATGTAATGTCCACCAATAACCGATGCATACTTTGGAAATTTTATATTACATATTTGTTTACCTATATTCACTATCGTAACGGCGGTTAAATTATAATGCATAAGACGCAGGAGAGATAAGGGTTGATCGTCTCATCAAATTATTGTCTGCACTCACTCACGGAGCAGTGTTGCTCTGCTCAAACACCGAAAGCGCTCGCCTGCCGCCAGGTGTTCTGAGCCTCGCAACATAAACTTCTCTCTATTCAACGCTTACCTAGTATTATCTATATATTTCTGAAACGGAAACTGTGTAGGCCACTGTCTGCGATATTTTCTAAAATGAAACTTAAACTCAACAAAACATTAGCTTTGTCAACGATTAAAGTAATATTCTTTAAGTTGTGTTTGCATGTATTTCTTTTTACCTTGCAGTCACGGATAAGCCGTGAAAGTGAAAGCACTTATTTCCAATGGGGTCCTTTGGTTTTTGATGAAGAGAAAGAAGCAGAAGAGACAGTAGTATGATACAAGGAATCCGGTCGCGATACCCTAGCTCTTTGCAAAAAGATCCCTTGGTTCTTTTAGGTACTCAGTGTATAGCACCGATACACGCGAGAATTACATGGGTTTCACACCAGTACATCTCTAGTTGGGTGCGAAACACTTGAAGCATTTCTGAAATTTCCAGTGCCCCCGCCGGATATTGAACCGGGGACCTCTGGAATGATATACATAGTGTTACCACTCGACCACCGCACCACCCTAGTTGTGGGTGGCAAGTAGTGCGTATTGATCTGAGCTTCACTGAACTGAGAATATCACTGTCTGAACGTATTTATTATTGCAAATCAAGGTAAAAGTAATTTTATTGAATATCGGTTTTAAATCTTACCCAAACGCTCTTAGTGAACTTTGATTATGCGATGTTGTTATGGAATTTGTATTTATTTTAAAAGCGCCACCTCAAATGTATTTTTTGGAAGTTAATTGGTCACGAAGATCCGTCTACATTTTTAGACACATGTATCTGTAACGCGTGCTAAATAAAAATGAATTTTACAAGAACAAAATCGTGAGAGTATATTGTCGCCTATTTGTTCACTTGCATATCCATCACGCCTTCTTTTCAGGGCTAAAATTACTTATGGATAAGACCACGGCGTTTCAATTTATTAATTTGTTTAATATTTAAAGGATCGTGACATTTTCATAATTCAATGAATAACACAAGCGCCTTCCTGTTTAATATATGTCGTTTTTAATTGGTAGACCAGACAGCGATAGTATTTTCTTTAAAACATATTTTTGATCATTCTGTAAAAAATAAGTTTTATGTGGATTATTAATTCATCATTCGGTACATGGGAAAAAGAATATGGTTCTGCATGGTAATTTTGCATCATTCTGAAAGAAGCGTTTACTACTCATTGAGGCAGGAAGAAAATGAAACAATTAAATATAAATCCATTAGAAAAAAAGATGAAAAGGTTCGTATTGAAATTCTTTGGGAACATTTTTCCATTGTTTGTTTTGTTTCTCTTTTGTGTCGTTGATGTAGATAATGAAGGCCAATAAATATATACTGTAGTTAAAGTTGGCTCTCATTAAACGAGCATGGCCGTTTGATGGTTAAATAAATGCGAATGCATAAGTAAGGCTTAAACGGATGCGTATTATTTGTGATGCTATGTATCTATAGAGTATGTTATAGAGATCTTTTCAGTGTGCCAACCCAATTTTACTATACGAACCTTGGCTTTATTGCACTGCTTTTAGATTGATATTCGTTATATGCATTATATATAATTGTCGCAAAAATACTGTATTCAATATACTGAAACTGCCAGTTTATATTGTAACGGTTTCGTGCCGTCGGTAAATACTGTGTCCTTTCTATCAACCAGGTAGTTATTAGTTTATTAAAATGTTATTAGTCTGTGAAAAGATGTCTTCAAGAATAAAGAAATGAAAACAGTGAGACTTAATTTATTTATACTTCTCAAAATATACCAACATAAAACAACAAATGTTTAAGAATATAATATAGTTACATTTTGTCCGACATCCCAGTTCTTTCTTGTTATTATTATTATTAAAGGTTTTAAAAGTTTAAATAATTTTAGATGTTGTGTGGCCGAAAAGTTGAATGTGTCCTAAGCCGTCTGCGGCGCGTCTTTTATATGGATGCCCCTTGATACAATTCCTCAGACTCCGTAAACGGTTATGCGACAGCTCCGACCAATCAGAATGCTTGAATCGCCGATTTGAACCACTGTCATCCAATCAAATATGCGCGCCAAATGAACTCTTCAAAACGCTTCCGCACATCAGGAAATAGTTCCAAATGTTATATCTATGCTTATCAATCAAATGACAATAACTTGATATAAAACAGTAGCAAATCGTTAACATTAATACAATAAGACATAGTTTACTGTAACCATTAACTATATGGCGCAGTCTTTTGCTAAAATCACAAAGATAAAGTTATGACGTCACAAGCATGGTCGACACTGTTTATGAGTGACAAGGAAGTGTTATTCTTTATGGAATTACAATCATAGGAACGAGGATTAATAACTTAAGTTGTGAGTAACATTTAAGGATTATAAGGATTAAGATGTAGATAAAATGATATATGCATGAAACCTCAGTAAACTGTTCAACATGCATATGTCATGTAATTCAACGAACTGTCAGAATCTGTCAACATTCGGTGAGTAGGTCTTTGCCCATATCCTAGATAATGAAACATGTTATGAAACCTTATTATTAGTTTTGCTTAGGATTACTTGTAGTCCATTATATTACACTTCCCCCCACTTTATTAAAATAATCCTCCTGGATTATGTCCAATAAAATAACAAATGAGCACTTTAAACATTTATGCAACGAGATCATACAGATTGCATAGCAACATGAACAATTGAAAAACAATGTAACTATTCTCAGTCTGCAAATAACACACATCAGACAACTCTTATGCACCCACACGTATTTTAATGTTTGCCTCATCCAGTTTTTCAGTTATAATATCTGTGTCCTTCCACCTATCAGCAAGTTCAAGTCCCCGAACAATACCCTCTGCCACGCGACTCTCCTCCACTTCCCCATTTACGATGGCCTTGAGGTAATTAAAGTTATAATACCTAATTTTTGAGTCCATCTTCTCTGCCTCTCCTTCTTCCACTGTCGGCTTACCCTCAGCTTCGAGGGACATGAAGTTGTACTTGTCCAAGAGGGCTCTCCTGGACAAGGTTGGGAAGTTGGTGCTCTCCACACGCTCAAGAAAGATGGCCACATACTCATGGGCCATGAGTTTCTGATCAGGGGTCATCTTCTTCCAATTTGCTGGCGGCCATACAATCTGTTGGTTGTTTGCTTCCATTGAGAATTCATTGACCAATGACCAGTCCCTTTTCGCAGGCGGACACATGGGCATACAGCCCTTCTTCAGAATCCTGAAGGCTCTGTCCTTTAAGCTGCTGCTTGAACCCAGCACGGATGAGCTACAGGACGATGCTGAAGAGGAAGCTGAGGAGGAGGAGGAGGAGGAAGATATCTCACCACTTGGAGAAACAACCCTGTCTCGATCTGGGCCCATATTTCTCTCCGAAACCGCTTCTTCACCCAACTCTATGTTGTCCCTGTGATCAAAGTCTTGATCCCCTTCCGACTCTTGCCTCCTACGTTTTAGTCCCTTTTCAGTTTCTTTTGGCCTGTCTTCTTCAGCTGCTACTTTCGAGCTTGTGCCTTGTTCCAACTGAGCAACCGAACTTCTATCTTCCCGTTCCACTTGTCTTTCAGTTCTTGCGGATTTCTCAACCACAGTCCTCTTGTCTCGCGACACGCTTCGCTCCCTGGATTCCCTCTTCTTTGCCATACCTCTTAAAATCTCCAATCCTTTCCTCCAACCGGCCGTCCATTGATCTCCCCTAGCTTGCTTGTCCGAAAATGTATCGCTCCAACTTCTCATGGCTTTTCTCGCTTCATAGGCCGCCTTGGAGTCGTAAGGGTTGATGTTGTCAACTACTTTAGCGTAGTCCTCAGGATACTTGGCGAAGTAAAACCCATTCGCCCTGGTGAACTGGTCCTTGCTTATTGTTACCTCTCGGTGGACTTTTTTCACATGTGATTCCAGATCCGCTATACGGGTGTAAACGTTCTCTTTCCCCTCACACCAAGCGCACATCACAGAAAGTCGTCGATGGGCTGAAGAGATCAGGTGGACATTTAGTGACTTCCTGTCGGGAAAGTAGGCTTCACACAACCAGCATTTTTCCCTGAAATACCGACTTGAACAATAGACACATGGTAACCAACAATCCAATGTAACAATATTTAAAATGTTAAATTTGTCTTTGACAATCCATGCACAGACTTTTTTTTTGTATACAACATATTAATTTGTAAATAGTTCGATAGACAGGCACATATCGATACCAGACGCACAGGGTCTCCACCATAGTTTAAAGTTTAACACATTTTTTTTAAAGTTTATTCATACATTTACAGTATAAACAGTTCAGGTCAGTTGTGTTAACAATGTTAATTATTTTCCATTAAATTTTGCAGCTGGACCTTCTTTATCCAACTTGGAATGCAAGTCCCTGTATAAGGATATAATCTGTCAACATGATATGCTTTTGGAGCCTTTCTTGACGACTGCTTTACTTTGCAAATGAGATCGTCTATCATCCTTGTGACAAGAAATGGTCCTTTCCATTTCACGGCTAGTTTAGTGCTTATACCAACTTTTCTTGATGGATCATGCAACCACACAACCTGTCCTGGGAAAAACTTCTTCTTCTTTACATTGCTGTCATAGTGCTTCTTTTGATATAGAGCTGCAACCTTCAGGTGACTTCTTGCAATTTCATGACAACCTTTAATTTTCTTTTTCAGCAGACTAACATAGTCATCTACACTTGTTTCCGGTGTGTCCTCTTCTGGTACACCTACTACTGCTTGCAACGGAAGACGAATATCCTTGCCAAATACCATCTTGTTAGGGGTGACGGATGTGCTACTTTGAGGGGAAGAGCGATATGCCATACATACTTGTTGCAGATAGACGTCCCAACAGGCTGGTTCGTCTTGACAATATGACCGCAGCATAGCAAGAAGTGTTCTGTTAAATCTTTCAACCAGTCCATTTGCCTGAGGTCGTCTAGACGTGGAGTGCGTCTTTTGAATCCCAAGGAAATCACAAAGATCTTCAAGAAGTTTAGATTCAAAACTACGGCCTTGATCTGTGTACACCTGTAGGGGAATTCCAAATCGACATACAAAATTATCCAAAAACGCTTTTGCAACAGTTCTCGACTCTAAATCAGATATAGCGACACATTCTGTCCATTTGGTGAACCAATCGATGATAACAAGTATGTAGCGATTGCCATTATCTGTAACTGGAAGTGGTCCGAGTATGTCCATTTGCACACGCTCCATTGGTTCGCCAACTAAATAACAACCAAGTGGTGCTTTGTTTGACTGTCGTGAAAGCTTGTTAATTGCACACACATCACATGTTGAACAATACTCTTTCACATTATCTGTCATACCAGGCCAATAGAATGCTTTTCTGATTTTGTACAGAGTCTTTTCCACCCCAAGATGACCGCCACTAGCAACATCATGATGTAATTTCAAAACAACATCACGTCGATCAGCCGGCGTTACCAGCTGGTGTAAAATGTCACCATTGTTTTCCTCGTACTTCCGAAACAGCAACCCTCCAACAATTACTAGGCGATCCCACTGTCTCCACAAAGTTTTTATTTCAGCTTTTGAATCTGAAATGTCTTTCCATTCCGGTCTGGTTTCATTTCCCTCTTTTGCAAGCTTAATTACACCTATTGCACTGTCACTCAGTTGACTATAAGCGATGTCTGCATGTGTCCAACCATCAATGAGATATGCTGCTCTCTTAAGTTCTGTTGACTGTGCAGCCACGTTACTTCTTGTAACAGCTCTAATTATTTCATCAGTCGATTCAATTTTATCTATCATCGCTTCTTGATTATCTTGTTGGTGCTTGCATGACTTGCATGGTCTTCTGGACAAAGCATCGGCATTCTTGTGGCTTGTTCCGGCTCTATGTTCTACTGTTAAGTCATATGTATTGAGTTCTTGAAGCCATCGTGTGACTTGTCCAGTTGGTGATTTTAACGATCTTAACCAGCTCACGGCAGCGTTGTCAGTCCTGACAAGTATTTTCTGTCCATATAAGTAGCTGTGAAAATGTTTCAGAGCGGTTACAACTGCCAGAAGTTCCTTCCTTGTTACGCAATAAGACCGCTCATGCACATTCATTGTTTTGCTCATGTAAGCAATAACTCTTTCATGCTCGTCTTGAACTTGAGACAAAACGGCTCCAACACCTACATCTGAAGCATCTGTGTCTAGAATGAACTGAGAACCCAGTTGAGGGTACGCTAGCACCGGTGCTGATGTAAGCATCTCTTTGAGGAAATCAAAAGCTTCTTGGCACATCTGATTCCAAATAAATTTCGCATTTTTCTCACACAATTTGTGAAGTGGCTTGGCAATGTCAGCAAATCCCTTTACGAATCTTCTGTAATACGATGCTAGGCCAAGAAAGCTCCGAACCTCCTTACTTGACTCTGGAACTGGCCATTCTTTAATTGTTCTGACCTTTTCTGGGTCTGTTTCAACACCTTCTTTGGATACAATATGACCCAGAAAAGACACTGATTTTCGAAAGAATTTGCATTTGGAAGGATTCAGTTTGAGATGAGCCTTTCTTAACCGTTCGAAAACGTTTTCAAGCCGTGTCAAGCTTTCATGGACTGTTTTACCAGGGGTTATGATGTCATCCATATACAGCAATGACTCTATCCACTGTAGACCCCGCAAAACATCCTCCATAACACGTTCGAAAGTAGAGGGAGCATTTACAAGTCCAAACGGCATAACTTTGAAGTGGTACAGGCCATGACTCGTTGAAAAAGCTGTCTTAAGTTTGTCCTTCTCATCCATCTTCACTTGCCAAAACCCTGAACAAAATTCCATTGAGCTAAACCATTTTGATCCAGAGAGTGCATCTAAGCAGTCATCTACCCTGGGAATAGGGTAGGCGTCCTTGACTGTCACATCGTTCAGTTTTCGATAATCCACGCAAAACCTTGTGGAGCCATCCTTTTTGGACACCAGGACTATTGGCGAAGACCATGGACTGTTTGACGGTTCTATAATACCCTTTTGAAGCATCTTTTCAACTTCAGCCCGTTCCACTTCTCTTTTTCCATATGGCTGTCGTCTAGGTTGCTGCCTGATGGGGTTAGCACTTCCAGTGTTTATCTTGTGTTTCACGACGTTTGTGCACCCGAGATCGTCGGACGACTTTGCAAACACATCTTGGTACTTATACAACAATTTTGCAAACTTGTTTTTCTGTTCGGGATCCAAATATTCAACACCATCGTCAAACATCTTTTTCACATGTTCTGGCAAAATGACCTCTTCAGACTGCAAACCCGTGTCACTTTTGACTGTGGCACACGTATCTGTTTGAATTTCTTTAGAAATTATGGGGTCCTCAACTGGGAAACACTCGCCAACAAGATATCCTGCTTCCAAACTTACTGTTTCATCAAAATCGTTCACAACACACACGGACACATCTCCCTGAGTTTCAACAATGCCTGCCACAACTCGACAACTTATGTCCTGCAAGCCTTGAATCCCATCAACAAACACTACCTCTGGCACAAAGCCTTTTACTTCTACAGGTAACATCTGAAAGCTCCTAGGTGGTATTTCAACCTTCTCTTTCACGAGCACCCTGCATACACTCAGCCCAGTCCCTTCTGTAACACAATCAATTGTATTACCATCCAGTGTGTGAAGTTTATGATTTTGAATGTCCCAGGATTGAATGTGGTTTGCCATAAAATCTTGTCCCAGAATTCCTTGAATATTTGGTATATCGCAAACGGTGGCGTCAATTGCAGTCGTGAAACTCCCGACCTTCAACTTTAACTCTACAGAACCTTGAACGTTTAAAGGTGTGCCGTCTACGGAACAAACTGTACGATTATGCTCACGCAAATCATCTGTCTTCTTTCCTATAGCCTCAAGGGTGTCTTTAGATATTAAAGTGGTTGTTGCTCCACTATCTAATAGCAAGGTTACCGCAGTTCCGTCTATTAATGCTTCAATATAGACACCATTGTCTTTCGTTTTCATCAGATCGCTGCAGTGACCAACCCGCAATGCCTTTTCATCTGGTCTGCATGGCACCTCTATTTGTTTAGGTCGATTTTTCACTTGAACCGTCGCATCACGACCTATTGACGTGACGGTCTGAAGTTTTCCTGCTGCAGTCCTCGTCTGTTGTTTTTTATTGGACAATCTCTGATGAAATGATTTGTAGACCCACATCTGTAGCACGATCTTCCAGAGATTCTGCCTCCCATGGTAGATTCAAGTTTGTCCAATCGTTGCTCAATACGCTTAATGGCACTGGTAAACTGATCATAAGTTCCCTCATGCACCGGGTTGGTTTCAAAAGATCTCTCTCTGCTGCTTGTGTTTGTAACACCCCTAATCTGCGCACCTACACCTTGCCCCGGACGTCCCAACACCTCTTCATAACGCTCAACCACCTCCACAGCTTCACTAATTGTCTGGCAATTTTTATCCATTAAACGGCATCTTATCTCGGCTGAAACATTCTTATTAAAATGTTGTAATGCAAGCATTTCTTGGGCCTCTTGATCAAGTGTTGAATAGGCTTTCTGAGACAGTAGTCGAATTTCATCCCCAAAAGCAGCAATTGTTTCTGTTTTTCCCCTCATTCTGTTTTGCATCTTTGAAAGCCATCGGTTCTGTTGTCTTTTACTTCCAAACCTCTGTTCTAATCTGTTTGTCAGGAGTTTGTAAGACCGTTTCTCTGCAACAGGTAACGAACTGTAATGCATGCGAGCCTGCTGCTTAAGAGATGTAGCAAGGTAAAGTAACTTCTCCTTTTCGTTCCATTGTGCAAGCTCTGCACAATCTTCGAAGTATGCGATGTACTGGTCCCAATCTTCATCTCCGGAATAAGGGTCTGGTTTAATGTTTGGACGCGGTCCACGTCTGTAAAAGCCACCATATGCCTCGTCAAATTGGCCCTCTTGGTACTCTTGACCTTCCCCTCTTCCGTTCTCGTTGACATTGAAGTCAACCTCGGAGTCGGACTGGTCATTGTTGTCCGCCATTGTACGACTAATGTGATGGTAATGGCACAAAGAAAAAGAACTTGAAAATTTGCACTTTATTATTCACAATAAAACATAAATCATATAAATTTACACAACAAGCAGTTAGGAAACGATCATCTACTTCTGTTTCTGTCTTTTAACGTCCCTGCCGTTCCGTTCTGGTGCCGACGTTCCGTTCTAGTGCAGCCGTTCCCGTTCTATTGCAGCCGTTCCCGTTCTAGTGCAGCCTTTTCCGTTGCAGCCGTTCCCGTTCTTATGCAGCCGTTCCGTTCTGGTGCAGCCGTTACCGTTCTATTGCAGCCGTTCCCGCTCTATTGCAGCCGTTTCCGTTCTTGTGCAGCCGTTCCGTTCTGGAAAAGCAGTTCCCGTTTTCGTCAGGCCGTTCCCGTTCCCGTCAGGCCGTTCCCGTTTTCGTCAGGCCGTTCCCGTTCTCGAAAGGCCGTTCCCGTTTTCTTCAGGCCGTTCCCGTTTTCGTCAGCCCGTTCCCGTTCTCGTCAGGCCGTTCCCGTTTTCGTCAGGCCGTTCCCGTTTTCGTCAGGCCGTTCCCGTTTTTGTCAGGCCGTTCCCGTTCTCGTCAGGCCGTTCCCGTTTTCGTCAGGCCGTTCCCGTTTCTGTTCCTTGCTGTTTTCCCCGTGGTGACGAAAAATAAAAGTTCTGAGATGCTAAAAGTATATTAGCATCCCACTTCTGACACCAATGTAACGGTTTCGTGCCGTCGGTAAATACTGTGTCCTTTCTATCAACCAGGTAGTTATTAGTTTATTAAAATGTTATTAGTCTGTGAAAAGATGTCTTCAAGAATAAAGAAATGAAAACAGTGAGACTTAATTTATTTATACTTCTCAAAATATACCAACATAAAACAACAAATGTTTAAGAATATAATATAGTTACATTTTGTCCGACATCCCAGTTCTTTCTTGTTATTATTATTATTAAAGGTTTTAAAAGTTTAAATAATTTTAGATGTTGTGTGGCCGAAAAGTTGAATGTGTCCTAAGCCGTCTGCGGCGCGTCTTTTATATGGATGCCCCTTGATACAATTCCTCAGACTCCGTAAACGGTTATGCGACAATCAGAATGCTTGAATCGCCGATTTGAACCACTGTCATCCAATCAAATATGCGCGCCAAATGAACTCTTCAAAACGCTTCCGCACATCAGGAAATAGTTCCAAATGTTATATCTATGCTTATCAATCAAATGACAATAACTTGATATAAAACAGTAGCAAATCGTTAACATTAATACAATAAGACATAGTTTACTGTAACCATTAACTATATGGCGCAGTCTTTTGCTAAAATCACAAAGATAAAGTTATGACGTCACAAGCATGGTCGACACTGTTTATGAGTGACAAGGAAGTGTTATTCTTTATGGAATTACAATCATAGGAACGAGGATTAATAACTTAAGTTGTGAGTAACATTTAAGGATTATAAGGATTAAGATGTAGATAAAATGATATATGCATGAAACCTCAGTAAACTGTTCAACATGCATATGTCATGTAATTCAACGAACTGTCAGAATCTGTCAACATTCGGTGAGTAGGTCTTTGCCCATATCCTAGATAATGAAACATGTTATGAAACCTTATTATTAGTTTTGCTTAGGATTACTTGTAGTCCATTATATTACAATATTTATTTCTGTTTCGGCTATGTCTTTGTATTTGTCGAATCTGACACGTAACGCAAAATGCTAGTGTCCTGTTATCTGGGCGTAGGCACGTTATGTTTTGTAAAGATTTATCAAATTATTTTGAAAACCGAAACTATGTTAAAATGCCATTGAATAATAAATTAGATTTTACCTTTCGATAAACACCCATTACGAATCCTCATATTAACGTGCGGTCTTTCCCGGATCTCTCAGCTTTCTACAAATCATATGACACGATATAGATATATTGTTTTGCTATTAACAATTAAGGGATATAATAGCTGTATTTAAATACGGACTTTGACTGTGGATGCATATAGACTAAACCATATGCGATTGCAATCATGTTTATATGTCTAATATGATATGTGTTTGTGCCATACTTAGAAATTGACCAATTGCTGAACATAATGTTGTGTTTTTATTGTAAATAAAGGCGGACTTTTTGCATCCTTTGACGTACTTACGAATTGCAAATAAAACTGGAAGAACAATGTGCCGTTGAAATATTATGAAATATTTGTGTGGTAAATACAACATATGTATTCAGATGTATTAGGCTGCTCGCTCTCCTTAATGCATTTATGCCTAGCGCCTAGAACAAAGGCCTTGGCAAACAGAGTAGACCCAGATGAGACGCCGCATGATGCGGCGTCTCATTAGGGTCTGCGCTGTTTGCTGAAAGGAATTTTTGCAAGAAATATTATAAATATAGAAATAAATATTATCGACATCCCTAATTTTGGAAATAGTCCACTAGGCATAAATGGGTTAATCTGGCTTATAGTGTTGTCACTACTTGAAACGTATTTTGGAAATGTTTTGAGGAACAAGGTTTTATTTTCTTCTGGTGATATAATTATTCATGTTCGTGATTAACAAATACAATTTAAACTACATACAGACCTTTAATTATATTATACAAAGCGATTCTTATGCTTTCCAAACATGTACTTTGAATTATTAGCCGTTGCGTTACAATGTAATATTTTGGCGGTGTTTTCACACTGTTTATGTGTTTGGGGACGTTAATTTAATTAAATAATGTACCATGATCAAGGATGTGTACTTCTTAACTATCGCATCGAGTAAAAAGTATATAGTATTAAATCGTAGCGCTAAACACGGCGAAGTTTTTCTGTTTACCACGCTTAATCGATATAAGATATATGTTTTACAGTTAAAACGTTAAATTCAATTCACAATGCATAGCCATACAATGCTTGCGAATTTACGTTCATGTTTGGCAGTAGGCTGCTCCTTATTGGCAAGTGTCCAAATCTTACATGCTTCGCAACAGGTAAACAAAACCTATTCAGATACAGGTTTCTCTCCCGTAGTCGTTATACTTTAGAATTGTAATTCAATCACATGCTATTAATAGACAATAACTCGCCGGCGTATTATTAATGACATGCCTTTTAATTTAGAAACGTATTTCTAGCCTTTGTTCACATTATCAGAAATGAGCTGGCGCGTACAAGGGAAACATTATACTCAAGGATAAAATATTACTTTGCTTTAAAATTAAACGTAAACAAAAGCCAAACTTTGTATATTAGAAGGACATTTGTAAACGCAATTCAACCGCACCTAAAATGCAAAATATATCTGTGTAAACAGCTTGCATTAGTTGACAATACACTAATAACACATTAGCAGAGAGCAAAACGTCCTATTCTACCTCTAAAGGTACACAAACATGTGTTTTTAATAAATATCAAAGTCTTCTGTGTTTAACGGTAATGTTAAAACAGGAGTATTACTGAGATGGTGCCTACATACATGTAGATTGTATGTGTGGGTTTAATTAGAGTATTAATTGTAGTTCACAATCAAACAAAAATATTAATGGTTTCTCAGTGGCGCACAGTTGTTTTGTTTTAAGCTTCATTTGTACTCGAGAAAATGGGTAATTTCCTAATAATGGGTAGATTTGGGAAGATTTGGGTAGATTTGGGTAATTCGTGTCGCACTAAAAAAAGGAGGTTGGCATCATATCTGTACTTAGGCACATTATGACGTTTCCAAGAAAGAAGAAAAAGGCGTATACAAATAGTACTTTTCGCAATCTATCAGACATAATTTTGTTGTTAAATACCCACTGAACGTCGATAATCCACACTGAAGAAAAAAATGTCGGCCGAAACTGAAACTGAAAGGTAGGTGATTATTTCATCATTTCTGCTAATTTAGTAACTATAAGGTTGTAATTGTTCTACACATGTGATAATGAATGTCTGACACACACATTCGTTTTGAGTTTTGCAATGATTGAATAGTTTTCTAGTAAAAAAGATAATTTTTTCTTCGGAAAATTCTAATTTTCATGAAATGCGACCTATGAGTTCAATTATTTACACGTTAATTGACAAAAGAGCGAACGAAACTGTAACAGCGATATGCCAAATTATATCATGAATGTCCTTAAAAATTTTACTTTTAACATCTAGTGTGTTTCTGTGTTAAAATCATGTGTTTGCAGGACGGGTATAAAAATTTATGGACAAATCCAAGCTGAACATTTCTGTGGATAATAACCAAACTCAAAATGGATAATGCACAAACTGCGATGTATTGAACATGTTTTGCGAAGACAGGTTAAATATTATTCTTCGAAACCAACTATTTATAACCAAAAACTCACACGATGTGTATAATGGAATATAAAAAATACTTTCAACGAATATCAACATTAATTTATTTGTAATTAGTGAAATCAATTTCAACGGAACTAGTAAACTGCCCAAAAACCTATTCGCATATATTTAATCACAAAAATCAGACTCCTCCTCCATTCCCCCATTCCGTGAAAATGGTATATTAAAATCTGACCCAACATCTAAAGCAAACATTCCTAATGACCAATTTTTCAAAATGCATTCACTCCTATCTCTACACAAGATATCCCTGATAAAGGACCAAGTCCACACCCCTTTATGCATGACATTAAAATCACCACTAATGGTATAGTAAAATTGCTAGGCAAAATTAATCCACAAAAAGCTTCTGGCCCAGATTGTCTTAATGGTAGAGTCCTAAAAGAATACAAAGATACGGTTGCACCAATTCTTAAAGTCATTTATAATAAATCCATAGTATCCGGCAAAATCCCTAATGACTGGAAACACGCAAATGTATGCCCTGTATTCAAAAAAGGCGACAAACATAATGCCATCAACTACAGGCCCATATCTTTAACATGTATTTGTTGTAAAATCATGGAACATGTTATTGCCAGTAATGTCATGAACCATTTGGAAAACAATGAGATTCTCTATGACTTGCAATATGGTTTTAGATCTAAACGCTCATGTGAAACTCAGCTAGTCTCTTTCCTCCAAAATCTCTACAAATCCCATGATGAAAAAACTCAAACTGACGTCATCATCATGGACCTTGCAAAGGCGTTCGACAAATTGCCCCATAAACATCTCATTTACAAACTCAAATATTATGGTATTCAATGAAATGCTCTTAATTGGATCACAGACTTCCTTCATGACCGTACCCAGACAGTTGTCCTGGAGGGCCAAACATCGCAAAAAGTTCCCGTAACATCTGGCGTTCCCCAGGGAACGGTCCTTGGGCCGATCCTGTTCCTCATCTAAATGAACGACCTGCCAGATTACTTGCAGCACAGTACACTTCGCTTGTTTGCAGACGATAGTATTATCTATAGAGAGATAAAGTGCAAACAGGATGCACAGAAGCTGCAAAATGACCTGGAGGCCGCGGGTAGATGGGAGCAGGATTGGCTCATGTTGTTTCACCCCGATAAATGTAATGTATTAAGCATCATCCGTCAAGCTAAACCTTCTCTCTTCCAATACCAGCTACATAACTATACCTTAAAAAGTGTTAAATCATCAAACTACCTAGGCGTAACTATCCAAGACAACTTAAAGTGGGATCAACATATAAATTCTATCACCAGTAAATCAAATCAATCACTAGGATTCCTTCGCAGAAATCTCAAAATAAATAACCCTAAAGTTAAGGAACATGCATATAAAGTAATAGTCAGACCAAAACTTGAATATTCTTCTACAGTCTGGGACCCCCATAATAGTAACCAAATTAACCAAATTGAGAAGGTGCAAAAAAGAGCAGCTCGCTTTGTCACAAACTACTATCGTACAGGACCAAACTCAAAATCAGTCACAGAAATTATCAATAAACTAAATTGGCCGTCACTTCAAGTTAGAAGAGCAAGAGCAAGATTTATACTTTTCTATAAAATTGTGAACAACGTAGTAGCCATTCCATCAGCAGCAATAAGCAACCTTTTAATCCCCAAATCTTCTTATATGAGCACTAGGCACTCACACAACCACAGATACAGACATATAGGTGTATTATATGACCCTTACAAGTTCTCCTTTTACCCTAGAACCATCCGTCAGTGGGACATGTTGCCTTTCACCGCCTGTACAGCAAGCACAGTTGACATGTTCAAAACAGTTGTCACTTTGCCTGTTGTGCTGCAGGTAATTTCTCAGCAAGCCTAAACAGCAACCAGTGTACATAGTTTTATCTCTGGAACAATTTTGCTTGGAACACAAGCCTGTATTTACAAAACTTTATCTGGCACTATTTTGGCTTTTGATCCAAGCATGTATCATACACAAAATTTTCACCCAGCGCCAGCACATAATCATCAGTTAGGTTTATCCTAGTATGGTGGAGTACTGTTATCACGAAGAAGAAGAAGAAGAAGAAGAAGGGACTTGCATATATATACAATTGAGGTTAGAAGCAAAATAAGCATGCGAGATTTGCATTCTACGTACACAGAGATGTCATAAGACGTGTTCCATGTCATTTAAGATAGCATTAAAAGCATAGAAATTAAACAATGTCCCAACTTATTAGTTAATCACTTGATTTAAAGGGATTCGAGTCGAAGCTGCAGGTTAAAATGGCCCTTGCCCCGCTGATTTATGTATTTGTCACCATATTAGAGTTTCGAATATTATTTGAAGCATTACTGATCTGATTCATTATACATATTATCAGAAAGATTGCATCGAATGGAACACATATATTTAAGGGGCATATCGACGGCTTGTATAGCATTTTACTTTCCAAAATAAATTTACACATTGAAAAGAACACGTTTAATGATTTCTCACTACACAGACATAGTTATTAAAAATCTTCTGTAAATTATGTATTTTAATAATAATAAAAAGTTTTCCCCGTGACCCTTTTCGCCGGCGCGAACATGTATATCTTCCCCTGCTAGCTTTATTTCTGATGGGATATTACCTTCATGCAGCTTTGATTTATAACCGTATTTGTTAAGTACGGGATCGAATGCAAACTCTCTGTATTTCAAGGGCTTGTCACCATGGTGCTCTATGCAGTGTTTTATTATATCACTCCAAGTTTGTTTACGTTACTACAATACATGCAAACGTAGTTCGGCCTGTTCTTATGCGATTCCTTTTCTTCACACAGGCACTCCTCTGGCGATGGGCAGGCAATTTGATCAATTTTTATCACTTTGATAACGCCATTTTCAATAGTGAGTTGCTGATGTTTTTCATCTATGTTTTGTGGAGTAATATCAGTATATATTTTTGTCCGATAACCTAATTTGCCGGTTGTTTCTTCTAAGGTAAGTTCTCTATTTTTTTTATTTTTCAACGTAATGGTTAGTTGTGTTATGGATTAGTATTTCTTTCAGGCATGTAAAGGACGTTGTACAATAATTACTGTAGTTTTTCATTATCTTCTGTTTTACCTTAAAAGAAAACAAAATGATGATTGTTTTACAATGCGAAAATGCTTTTGTTGTCAGCAATTTAATAAATCTCAAAATATGTTACAAGAGTGTTCATTTTACATAGATCTTTACATTAAGACATCTTGCAGTTTGGTCATTATCCTTCGACTTCCTAATGTAAGTTTGGAATTATCCATACACTAGTTAGATCATTATCCAAGTTGTATACATGTAATCTTGTCCCAAACAAATACGAATATATTGCGTTTTCGAGCATTTACGCCAATCAAATTTTTTACATACATATATGAAATGTTAATACATAAGTCCAAGCATTAAAACATTAAAAACATTCGATTAAAATTGTTTTTGGCCTAAAACTTTCGGCAATTTCATTTACTTTTTCCAGATTTTCAAACATATTCCTTATTATTTCGACGTAATTGTTTTTAATTGTTATGGGCTCATTAGCGCATTGTATCTGGAAAATAACATTTGATCAAAAAGAAACGTTTGTTATGTCACAACTTACCTTAAATAAACGTGTTCTTAGAAATAAATGACTGGAGTCTTTATTTCTGTCGCCATTCTTTTCTTCAGTTTGAATTACCCTACTCAGTTTGGATTATCGACGTACAGGGGGTGATAAAAACGCGGAAATGCGCAATTTAAATTAAAACGCAAGTGCCTGAATTTGTGACATTATTGTTTATTCAAAAATCTTAAGCCACTGATTTTAATGATAGAAATTGGAACCATTGTTAAAGATTTAATTATAATGTTGTTGTTTTTTGTACGAGTGAACGAGTTTGGGTCTCTACGCTTCTGCATATGCGTAAATCATTTAATGGGTCCTACAATACTTCAAATACTATAAAACGAAAGTGAAAATTTAAGCCCCAACCATTATACATTATAAATCACCATTTTGCTATCTCTTTGCATTCGACCTTGACAATTGTTTACATGTACGCGCAATGCATTTGCTCTGTTCCGACACGATTCTTGTTATTGAATCCATTTTTGATATGTATGGCGCGATTATCGAACGACGTCTTTTTAGTAGACAGGAAAACGATAATATAATCGTTTCAACTGACATTAAAGGGGCCGTCCATGCAACGTTCTAATAAATTGACAAAATTAAAAAAAGTTGTTTCAGATTCGCACATTTTCGTTTAGTTATGATATTTTTGAGGAAATAGTAATACTGACCATTTACCATGCTCTTAAATATCTATAATATGCATCTTTTGATGATTTGAAAACCTGAAAATTATAAAGCGTCGTGCGACGCGAAACGATTGAATAATTTGGACAGTTCTGTTGTTGTAGTTATATTTTGGGAAACTACGAGGATTGCTTATATAGAATACATCCGCCCTAGGCTTAAGCATAGATGGTCGAGTGTTCTAGACGGGAGACTTTTTACTCCAGGACTCCAGTGGTCAGTGGTTCGAGCCTTGTTGAGGGTTACTTTTTTTCCTTTTTTTTAAAATTGTATTCTTGTTGTTTTTTTACTGGAGATTTTTAGGTCAAATGTTTAAATTCATCAATATAAAAGCATTTAATGACATGCTTCAATACATGCCAAAATATGTTGGACGGCCCCTTTAATTCTTAAAGCATTTTTTTTTTCTACAAAAAAACTCAATTCGAGTATTTGTCTCCCGTGTGTTTATAATACAAAAATATATGATTGTACCCATAATGATGTGTTACGATATAATTTGTATGGAACATCGCCATATAGGTTGCTATGGCGGAAGTAGTTCGATCTGAAGTCATACTGTTACTCGTGACAAGTCTCCGCCTGGATGTTTGAGTTTAAAATGATTGTACATGGTAGATGGTGTTTAGAAGAGAAACGAGAAAGAGGCTTATTGATATTGGGTTAGTGAGTTATTTGTTGCTGTATTTATTTTTTAATTCTTTGTAAAGACAAATGTCTTATATAAAAGAGCCGGCTTACCTGCTGCACCCTTAAATAAAACGATCAGGGGATGTATTTTAAAGTTATAAGTATACACGCATAAATATAGTTCATCTATACATAAAATAAAACATCTAACATAGAACAATATGAAGGGTAGAGTCAAAGCTTTGAAACTGTCAAAGCAAAGAATTTGGGTGTTAAAAAGCAGTTGAGTGGTTGACACTTAGCTCAGCAATATTCACGTAAAAGGGAACGATCACAAATGGCCATATATAGATAGCACAAAAACTTATTCACACAGTTTTTGTTTTCGGATTTTCGCCAAGGAACAGTCAATTAATAATCATTTTGGTGACATTAACCGGTTGAAAGTGTTGTAATCAGTGGTGCGAAAGGACATGGAGAAAATTTGTAAAAAGGGCTTTAAACATGCGGTTTATTTATAAAGGGCAAATTATAGTGCGAACAGCCGGATATAAATGGAACATATAATTAACAACACACACGTAAGTAGCATGGTTGTCATATTGATGTATTTCAATAAGTTTACTTAATATATTTTTTATTTTGTTTTACCTTTAAATATCTCCCATTTCTCTTACATACTATGAAAGTTAAGTGTTCATAGTGACACACGCGCTCGAATGGTCATTGTCGGTCCGGGTACTACTTAACAGAACCCCGGGTAGTCTCAAGTACGGAAAATATACTAAAACGTACCCTCGAATAATAGTGATAACTTGGTCGTTGTCGGTTCATTTATTTTGACATTCATTATGTTCCTATTTATGTCAATTTGTTGTTAAATGGCCTCTATATTGCAACAGGTTTACCGGTTATCCAAACTAAAACTCTAAAAGGCAGGTTTCGTTCAAAGACTTTCCTAATTCGGTAGCGCGTTTTACAGAGGGGGTAATCACTTGATAGTCAAGATGGCGACGTCCACGCCGAGACATATATTTTCGTCGTTTTAAACCCTCAATTACTCTTGTTTTATTGTTTAAGGACTCTCACTTTCCAGCCATATCAATTAAAAAGTGATTAGCGTTTATTTCGTATTTAAATTCGCTTGGTATCTCGACTTTACTCCCCGAAAATATTCTTAGTGGAGCGCTATTTAGGTCATCCCGCTAAGAAATTTCGCACCGAGTTAAGTCGAGATATAGAGCGAATATTACTATGAAATAAACGTCAGTAACTTTCTTGCTAATATGTCTGGAAAGTGGGAAGAATTTAAATAATAATACAAGTTATTAAAAGGTATAAAACGGCGAAAAATACCGGCCTCGGCATGGACGTCGCCATCTTGATAATCACGTGGTTACCCCCTTATGTTTTACGACATCGGATTTTGGGCGGGAATAAATCTCGGATACAGTCTGAAATGGACCGGGTGCCTTTACGCGTCTTTTTCGTATGCAGGGTACAATGAAGTATACTTATGAGTACCAGGGGTACTTTTACGTAGTACCCGAGCCGACAATGGCCAAACGAGCGATACACGTAATTTAGCTAATAATGCATATGAATCGGAAAATAAAAATATCCACTTTCCAAAATACTAATGAGAAATATACTTTTCTCTGTGAGCACACTGAACTAAAATGTACGAACACTCGTTTTGGTGACATACGCGTATTGTGTAAACTTTTAATAAATATCTGTAGTTGTATCGACACGTATTCTCCATCGCGGATGGAAATACACATTTCATTACTCTTGACGATCTATTATGATGTCAGTCGTACATTCGATAGTTATCTTTAATTTTTGCCGACTTTTTTCTCTTGTCCACCAGCTTGAAATAATTACGTATGCGACATGTGTATATATAGCAATGTAAAATCGTAAATATCCGACTAAATACCTCTAAGGCAAATACATAAATAAATCTAAGTTTGCTTTCCTTCTTCTTCAAACATCATACATTCTGAAAACTAAAGCTTAAAACATTGGTCTGAATTTCACACCAATGTTTTAGATGATGCGGCGTCTCATCAGGATCTGCGCTGTTTGCTTAAAGGAATTTCTGTAAGAAATATACTGAACATAGAAATAAATATACTAGACATCCCTAATTTTGGAAATAAATTGATCCATTTTAGAAAGATGGGAGAGTCCACTAGGCATAAATGTGTTAAATAAATGGTTACATGATCGTAAGATTTCGACAATACACTTTGTGTTGACCTGTTCCCTCATAATTTTACTTGATTTTCGATACTTAAAACACTACGGCACCTATAATGTGGAATATTTGATTCGCGCGTCACGTTCGGGCATTAATTGTTCCAGATTCTGTATACGTAGAAACGTTTTAGTTTTATTAACGGGCAAATGTGCTTAATTCTAAATGAATATGTTTGTGATGCACGATTATTCGCTTTAAATGATCTAAAAATAAACTCTGAACAAAGTGTACCTTTTCAGTGATAGGAGTTTACATCTGTTCGTGATCTATGCACGATCCGTTTGGAAGCCTCAATACACCCTCTGTGTTTATAATAACGATTTCTTCCAACAATTACAGCGCAGTGTGACTTATTGTTTACGTCAGCAAACATTCAATTGTTCGTGTGAAAACGGTGACACAGATAATACCAACTTTTAGGCCCAGTAAATTGTAAGTGTAGTGTGACTTATTATAAGCAAGATCAAATTATCCAGATACTTCCATGGATATATAAGACTATTGATATCAAAAGTGCCAGGCAGGTAAATAAATATAATTATAGCGCTAATAGCTCCGTTAATATGAGGCGTGTTCTGAGAAAACTGGGCATAATGCATGTGGGTAAAGGGTCGTCCCAGATTAGCATGTGCAGTCCGCACAGGCTAATCAGGGACGACACTTTCCGCCTAAATTGGATTTTTTGAAGAGACGTCATTTAAACGAAAAATATCATACAAGCGGAAAGTGTCTTCCCTGCACAGGCTAATCTGGGACGACACTTTACGCACATGCATTATGCCCAGTTTTCTCAGAACGCGACTCATATAACAACTTTAAATAGCTATTGGTGCATTCGATGTTTTGTCAAATACGTAAATAGTGGTCTCAATTTATATAATGGAGTCTCATTCAAGCTATATGCTTATATATGAATTTGCATTATTGCTATGTTTCTACCAACTATGCAAGGCGTTAAGTACACAGTTGTTTGTTTCCACTAAGCGGACTCACCCTTATTTGACATTTGCTCGTCACACAGGCAAAACTAACGATTTGCTTTTAAAAACTCAACCATGTCAAAACATATAGAAGTCCTCCCGTTTCGAAATGGGTTGTGATTGCATGTTTCTGTAGATTTAAGGATGAATGAATCTTTGCTAGATAGCTCTACATTTACAGTTGTTTAAACGAATGCGTAATATGTTAAACGAAGGTATGAAGCCTACTCACCTTGCGGAATTGTATATATAAACTTTCTGATTTAGCGCCATATTGAAAGAAGCATTTGCTATTCATTAATCCATATATTAAAGAGATGGCACTCGTTATAAATGGCCGTGTGATGGTGGTATTATAAGTGATAAATAACATTCTTTTAATGGAAATAACCGATGCAATTTTTTGACATATAACACTGCTTTCTTATCCATCTGACACGAACCATTTGGGATATCGGTAAGTTAAACAAGCATTCCGACACCGAGTGGGTACCCACATCCACCATGTTAATACATATAACGCTAACATAACTAATATCAAATATTGCTAATAGGACATTTATCAATAATTATAACCGACATTGCAAAAAACACATAGATGTGGTCATTTTCTACGTGGCATAGAGGTGACATTCACTCATCTTTTTTAAAATGCAATTCTCTTTTTTCTATCTCGTGGCCTCGACTTAGTTACTCGAGGCCACGACTTACCTACTCGTGGCCACGAGTCAGCTGTTTCGTTGCCTCGAGTTACTTAGTCGAGGCCACGAGATAGAAAAATCAAAGTACTGGCAGTACTGGTGTGACGATGATTTTGAAGAGGATGGATATAAAACATCAATTTAAGTTTATCTATATCACCACATTTGTGTATGTTGATACGAACATTTGGGTACGATACAAAAATATGGGCACGAACATTTTGGGTACGAAAAAAAAATTGGTAGGAAAAAAATTGGCGTACGAGCATTTTTGGTACGAAAAAAAGTTGAGGGGTACGGGGGAGTAGTACCCGTGGGTAACTTGACCCATTGAGCGAAACTGGGAGGCGGATCACATTCTTGTTCATTAAGTATGGCAATACCTTCATGGTGATTCTCGAAAGTAGGTATGAGCACATAGCCGGACCATGTGAGCTCATTCGTATGAGCACTTGACTATCCGAGTTCGCCCACGAACATATGGATAAATTAACTTATAGCGAAATGACCATATACATATATATGCTGAAATCTAACAATCGAACGAAATATCAAACATGGTATGTACACTAAGGTGGTTGTGTAATTTCTGTTAGAATATCGTATTCAATATGTAAATTGTAAATGATTGTGCCCGCACTTGAGTTTGTTGCCTTGTTTGAGTCTATACGCGCCTAGGCTGCACCCAGTGTGAGTATTTGTGTTTTTCCAAGGTAATGAGTTACCTCCGCGCTGAGGCTGCATAATGTTGGGACCCGGAGTGTGCCCAGCACTCCTACCTAATAAGATTAGATTGACGACAGTTGGGACGAATTTTGAGTGATAGCTGCAATTTCCAGCTATTTGTTTTGTACTGAAATACTTTTTAATTTTTTATATGGTCAAATGCTGCGGGGGGGGGGGATGAGATTATCCGGAAAAAACACCTGTCCGGAATGGTGACCACAAAACAGACAAATATAACATTGCGCCGGGAGCGGGAATCGAACCGATGTCGTAAAGGTGAAAAAGCGAACATCCTTACCTCTGCGCTAGCGGGACGGACAATTACGCAAAGAAATGTTGTTTTATCTATAAATATCATAGCAGTGCAGCGTTTACAATTTGCAGGTTCGAAATTGTTCACATTCTTTAGTTTTGTGATCACGTAAAAAGTTAATTTTACATGTTTTTATTCGCAATTTATTTACTAAAGCGATAACAAATATCAAACAAAATAGAGAAAATATATAGTTGTTTCATTGGTCCATAAAAATAAAATGGATGTAAAATTACTAATTTGAAATTAACGTTCTGATACACTTATTGAATCTGTTTCCCCAGGATATGCTGTTCCATTAATATTTACCTTTATCAACACGAACGACAACTCTGCTAGGAGAATGTTATCAATGAAAATCAACGAGCAAACTCCTACGCAGTGGCGAATGCCAAGGGAAGTAACTGAAAAATCGAGTTATCTCAATCGGACTGGCTCGGTCTTTTACATAGGTCGCCATTGTGAAGAATTTTTTTACTGGTTATCAACCCTTAGACGCTGCTGTTCCAGCAACGTCAAAAAGAATGAGAGAAATTTAGCTCTCTCGAGGGAACGAGTTAGTCAGCCAATCAAATTTTGCGTAACATGTGCAAATATTCTGTACGCATACATAGCTGGCCACAATCTCTTTCACGACGGCTACATTACATTCACCTCTGTGATGGGCTGAGAACGGACTATTTTTATGAAAGCGTTTCATTCATGTCATGATCATTCCAAGCGTTCATCATGGAGGTTCGGTATACTAAACAATCTCTTGCACGACGGTTACATTACATTCACTGCATTAAAGAAAACCATCTCATACCATAATATCTTATATAAGTATTAATTCATTATTATAAAATTGATATGATTTTTATGTTAACAAACCTACATACATACATACGTCGAAGCAATGCCTAACGTCACTCAATAAAAATTATGTCCAATTGTTTACATTTGTTAAGTGCGTGGACTGATTCGATCTGCGTAAATGGGCAATACAATAGTTCCAAAGAGTTGCATGAAAACTCGCAAGTTTTTGCACGATGTATCGTAAATTTAAAATTCCTATTTCATTATTTTACGCCTCTGATCCTAAAAAAATGCAAATCAAATATTCTTTGAATGCGTTTGTTCGGTTTTGCCCAGTTTCTGGGCAATATGGCATGCTGAGCCTTTCGCAGAGTTGTATGTGAGAGCAAGGAACGACAACTCTGCGTGGAGATTGAGCTGGCCAAAGCAGGCTTTTACTGTGATGATTACTTCCCTCATAGAATCGACCATATGGACGAGTTAGCTAAGTCGTTCCCTCGAGAGATAGCTAAAATTCTCCCCGCTTTTGTTTAAAGCACACTTCCTTTATTTACTGTTTTTTTTTAAATTGCACTCCTTTTTATTTAGTTTTTCACTCTTCTTGTTTCTTTCTCCAGGCTACGACATAGCTAACTCGTGGCCACGAGTTAGTAAGTGATGGCCTCGAGTTAGAAAAAAGAGGAGTGCAATTTAAAACAGAGGAGTGAATGTCACCTACCTCAATGCCACCGTAATTTTCTCACTGAAATTTTCGTTTTTTTAACGGGGCTTCTTTAAAAACACAGTTGAAGCTGCAAATAGCAGAATTCGCGCGAGCATCTACACCCACTATATAGTAACCACGTTTTTTGGTTAAGTTAGTAATTAATAACACTTCTTTAATGCTTTGTATGCAAATAGTCAAACAATATTGTTTTCACTTCTTTCTGACACAAAATATTAATTCGGTGAGTTGCGCAAAGCGTGTACTGTAGTATCACTTGTTTTTACGTAAATGATAATACAATACATATTTAACATTGCTCATATGACATTAATCAAGGTTTAGAATAAAAAGTCCTACACAAAAGATTTTGGTATTTTTTGACATAAATTTGACATAAATTTACGTATTTATATGAAATAAAACGATGGTTTCGGTTATCCTACGTTAGGGACTACTTATCGCAATTTTAAATATCACGTTTTGTCTTTGAAAATGGAATAAATTCATCGCCTCCACTTGTCATTCTTAATCGGACTGTCCGAGGTAGATAAATCTTCGGTAATAATACACATTAAAGCTTCCACTCGCACTTGGGGTAACGAATATCTATTTTTTTCTTATTTAATACAACTCTATAAAGTTTTCTACATACATGTAATGGGACGCTTTGTATTTCGTATCCGATATAATGTAGCCGCGTATTCGAAGTCGGGAACTATCCGTATAATAATGGACTAACATGTACTTTGTATTGAACATCGTCACACGGTTTGCTATGACTGAAGTGAATTAATCTGAAGGTATGATCGAATATTATCTCTGCGAGGCGGTTTCAGTTTAAATTATTGCAGACTGTGTTTAAATTAGAGAGATGCGTTAAAGAGAATAATTGATAACAGGTGAGTGATTAAAATTTGATGTTATCTGTTTTTTGCGTTATGTATGGTACGTTTTTATATATATGTAGCTTTCGACCTCTCGGTCTTTTTCAGCGGCATTTATTTGTGAAGCGACTTTGTTATCTATATATTGTGATTCCGATTTGGTTGTATGTGTTTAAATTGGAAATATAATTTCAAAGTGGACAAATGGACACACTTACACAGCGTTATGAAAGCTATGTGATTTCATAATTTGGAGAGCTAATGCTGTTCTGGGTGAAAACAACATCCTTTATGTAAAGTATGACATGTCTATTGATGTATAAAATTCCGGATAGTCGAGTGGTAAAGTCTATAGCCTTTTAATATGAAGGTCACCGGGCTTTACCTTGGATATAATTTTAAACATTGAATGAAAAGCGTGTTGAAATAATTTTGTAAAGGGACTTGTTTAAGGATGTTTCATTTTTGTAGCTCGTCAAACATTTATCTTAATTATCGGAAATAAAGATATTATGTGTTCAGTTCCAAACGTTCGACCCAAGGCAATCATAATTAAGGAGACCTCAAATAAATTGTTACTGGACCGTTTCGCTTATTATTTTGAACTGTTCCCTTATCGTGGATATTCTATACTTAGGACACTAGGATACCAAAAGGCGTAATTGTGTTCATGGTATTTTCTTAAGGCACGCATTTGGTTTGTGATTGTTTCTTAATGAATATTTGTGTTGCGCATAATCATGTCTTCGAAGCTCTTAATACTGCTGCAATTAACAAATAACAATGTCACTCATTTTACATCATTTGCTTGTGAGACACCATAAGAGAACACCGTTGTTCTATGGTCTGACTTGAAAAGAGGATTTAACAGTTAATATTGAATCCTGAAATTGGCTTGCCAGCAAAAATGATTGAAAGACAGTGTTGGTGAATGTCCATAGCTGGTCGTTGATCATATATCGTAACTTTATTGCTATGTTTTTTTGTTGTATTGATGGGGAAAAAACAATTGATGGAAAAAGCACACTAAATTACAACATGTGGGTTAAGTACTGTGCTTTTAATGTAATAAACTATTGCTATCTTTGTTTGCACAAGAGCTATTACGCAAGCAATTCATTCAATAGGATACTCAAGTTTCTTTTGAAATATAGTATGTTTTCTCATGGACGACACAGCTGGATCTTTCTCGAGATATGAATTATTCCAAATGCCAATAAACCTTGATATTTCCATTATTTTTCTTTTATTTTAGCACACATGTTATTGCAATTATCCGAGACTCTGTGTGGAAGAGCTAAAGCTGTTGAACAAACTTCAAATTAATTCATACAAACGAATATACAATTGTAACGTTTAGAGATATTGAATCTGAGTCCATTTCAGCCTTAAATTTATGTATCGTCTCATGTCAAATAGATTTTTTTTTCAATAACATTATTATTTATACCCGTGTGAACGTCCTGATGTTTGTTTTCTTAACTTATCTCTAGCGGATCTTGCTCAAACCTTTGCAGTGAAAAAACTTAATACGAAGATGATTGTAATTTGGTCTGCGACGAGTTGTAGAAGAATTATGGCCCTTTGTTTTTTTCCTTTTTAGAATATATTGTTAAAAATAAAATATTTTAAACATCTAATTGAGTACGTTCTGTATCTCGCATAAATTGCACAGTTGAAGGACCTTAAAGGGACATTTTCGCAGACTTTAGGCATGTATGGAAGTTTGTCAGTAAATGCTTTACATTGAAAAATGTAAACATTGGATCTAAAAAGCTATAGTAAAAAACAAGGATAAAATAACGCTTAGAGCACTAGGCCATCCGTGCTCGTAAAATGAATGATGAATTTTATATATATATATACATATATATATATAATGGATATTTTAGAGCATGGTAAATGTTCAGAATGACTGTTTCCTCACAAATATTATAATTACAACGAAAAATTGCGAATCTGAATTTTTATTTTTTATTTTGTCAATTTACCCAAACGTGGAAAGGCCCCTTCAATGTGTATATAAACGTTAAGAAAAGCCTTTGATTGCGACCAGTTTTGCATTATTGCCCTATTTATGTATTGTTCATGATATGCGAGTCATATAGATCCGATTAAAACTAGTATTGCATGAAGTAAACAACCAACACCGTATTGAGATTGAAAAAGGGCATTTATTGCAAATGCCATAAAAGTGAGGGCATTCAAAAACTTGATGCCCTAAAACAATGAATGTAATACATATAAAGAACAGTGTATAAAATATGTACATTCATACAAAACAAAACATAATAGTACATATAAACATACAAGTTATGTACAGAATGCCATAATGGGCGATAGAAAAACGGGCGGTGGGTAACCATTGTTACCATTTCAGTGGGTAACCATTGTTTACCCTGGTGGAGTTTTTCCATTTGTGGAGCTGAAGCTTAAAATTTCTCGATCTGTGAACGAGAGAGTAGGTCAGGTAATATGTTACATTTACCAGGAATATGTTCAGCATTGAGTAGAATGTTAAATTTCATGCTTGCCAAAACTAGGCGACGTACTAGGTGCATAATGTGAGGTATTTTGCAGGTCTGGCGGTTAATAATATGTACTACGGCAGCGTTATCTGTGTGTAGAATAATACACTTTTCCTGTAATTCGTGGCCCCAGATCTCAATTGCCAAAACAATTGGGAACAGTTCTTTAAACGTGATATCAAAAGGTAACCAATTTTCTGACCATGTGCCAGAAAACCAATGGCGTTTAAATACTGCCCCAAAACCGATTGAGCCAGATGCATCGGTATGAAGGTGTAGGGTGTCGGAGGTTAACCAACGGCGCTTATGAAGAAGGTTTTTTCCATTAAAATGATCTGCAAAAAGCCGCCATGCATGCAGATCTTTCCTGCTTTCTTTGTTCAAAGTAATGTGATGGTTAGGATTTTTGACCTTTTTGGTAAGGTCTGTAAGGCGACGTAGAAAACTGCGACCTGGTGTTACCACCTGGCAGCAAAAGTTTAGTAAACCTAGGAGGGATTGCAATTCTTTAAGTGTGACCTTCCTGGACTTGGAGGTTTTCATCAGAAGTTCCCGAAGTTTTAAGAGCTTGTCATGTGGAAGACGTGCTTCCATTGTAAGTGAGTCTAATTCTAAACCCATGAAAGTGATGATAGGTGTGGCATTTTCGGTCTTTTCAGACTGAATGGGAACTCCAATGAGGCTGCAAAAATCAAGAAATTTTTGTAAATTTGTTTGACAAATTTGTGAGTCAGCGGGACCTAGGAAAAGAAAATCATCGAGAATATGTACCATGTGTTTAATACCCAGACATTTTTCTGATGCGTAGTGGAGAGCAGTGCTGAACCGTTCATAAATAGCGCAAGATGAGGATGCTCCCATAGGGAGACATTTATCGAAAAAAAATTTTCTTCTGGAATTTGAAACCTAACAGGTGATAATCTGATGGGTGAATGGGGATAAGACGAAAAGCTGAATCAATGTCAGTTTTGCTAAAAAGTGTACCCGGGCCCAGGTTTAAAAGGCGGTCTACTGCCTCATCAAAAGATGAATAAACTACAGTGGCAAGGGTTGGGTCAATGAAATCATTGATAGAATCACCTCTAGGGTAACTGAGGTGATGAATTAAGCGGTATTGCCCCGGTGATTTTTTGGGAACTAGACCAATGGGGCTTACGTGTAGGTTATCGAATGGTGGAAAATCGAAAGGGCCTTCTATACGACCAGCTGAAAGCTCATTTTGTATTTTTTGAGATACCAGTTGAGGGAAATCAGAACAAGATTTTAAATTTGGTGAAGTGCAAGCTTTCCGGGGTCCTAAAAATCCCAATTTAAAACCTGTCATGAAACCATCTACAATATATTGTGACCATGTATATCCTGAAAGAAATGGGATTAACTGGTTGACATTTACTGGTGAGATCAAATTATAATTGTTTGGATGGCTTTGGGCCAGAACTGGAAGGGTTTCTCTTGCCAGAGAGGGACTGGGAGGCCTGTTCCTTGCTGGAGTATGAGCAGTTGAAAGCAGTGTGGGGGCCCCGGCAGAAACCACAGATATGAGGGTGGGGGCAGTTGATGCGTTGTCAGTGGGTTGGTTTGTTGAAGTTCCAACATACGTTGTCCACGAAACGTTTAGGACGGTTTGAGGGGAACGATCTGCGTTGAGTGGCAGGTCTTGAGGGACGAAAGGACTGAGGATTCTGAGTATTAGTGTTTAGAGTGCTGGCCATCAGCCAGAATTCAGTGTGAATTCTGTCCCAAGGCAAAGGAACAGAAGCTCGAAACAAACGAAATTGATTGTCGTAATACTGAAAAGCTCGACCTGGACAGCGAGTAGCCAGATCTCGTATGATCTCCATGTATTTTAGGAGTTGTTGCGTTTCCCCAGGGTACTTCTGTGTCCTTACGGATACGTAGCGAATGAACACAGACGTCCAAACTTCAATTGAGGTGATTTTTGTAGAGCGTGTAGATGGTTGAATGGAAATATGTGCATGTTTGTCCAATTGCAGAGTGAAGTTGAGAGGCAGAATTAACTGGAAGGAGAGATGATAGTTCTACATATTTTCCTTTCCAAATGTCCTTACACAATGACTTTTTAATTTGTGGAAGTATTGGTGTGCTGATTGGTTCTGCGTATTGCATACCAGTATCCGGTAGAAGGCCCATCATGTGCGTGCTGAGAATGTCCTTAAGATTTGATGGTGGGTCGACATCATCTTCTGAAGAAGAGTCGTCCGAGTAGTTGAATGGTACCTGAAGGGGTTGTTGATGTGGTAGAACAACTTCATTGTGTGGCACGGGTCCAGGTACCTGGGGGAGGGGGGGGGTTGTTGATGTGGTAGAACAACTTCATTGGGTGGCACGGGTCCAGAATTAAAATCAACACCCTGGATGTGCTGGATTGTGTTATTCCCAGATCCATTGTGAGCATTGGATGGACCAGTAGATGTCCCCGTTTCTTGTAATGGAACTGCCGTGGATATTGATGGTGGAGGACTTGTGGGTGTGGAGCGTGATTTCTTGGCCGTTGTATTATCACAGCAACTGTATATTGTTGTTGTTGCCGATCGTTTTTTAGTTTTCTTTGCAGGCCTCATCTGAAAATCAATTGATAGGTAATTATAAAATTAGATATTCAAATATATTCTATGTATACTTTTCCAAGTGTTGATTGCTGGATTTGTCGTGTATAAAGCCATATAACCATGTTATTAGTAAACATTCTAAAAGGGGATTTAAATATATTCTATGTTTGTACGAGATATTTTGTACAAAAGGACAATTGATTATCCCCAATTAGATAAAATGATAAAATAGACACAAAAGTGTGAGTTTGATAGTCCCACAAAGATAAATGGTTAAAGGCGGACAAATGATTCATAAGGAATGCATGAGGCTAGTAACTAAATCACGCATAAAGATATGGCATAAGGATGGCAAGTAAATCATGCCTAGATAAAAGAACAACAAGCGTGAGGCTGGTTACTACATTGTGAACAAGGGAGATAAATCTGATATTTCAATTCACAAGACTGCTCCCGTTAGTTCCCTTATTTTTGTGTAAAACACAATAATTATAGAGTAAGCAGCCGACAACTGAATAATGTATTGATAAAATAATACAATGTTAAAAGTGTGAGGTTGGTAACTAAATCACACTAAAATATAAGAAATATTATAAAAATAGGGCATGAGGCTGGAAACTAAATCATGCCTTTATTTTATAAATAATAATAAGCGTGAGGCTGGTAACTAAATCACGCATAAATATATGGCATGAGGCTGGTAACTAAATCATGCCTTTATTTTATAAATAATAATAAGCGTGAGACTGGCAACTAAATCACGCAATAAATATAAGGCATGAGGCTGGTAACTAAATCATGCCGTTATGTTATAAATAAGAAAAAGCGTGAGGCTGGTAACTAAATCACGCATAAATATAAGGCATGAGGCTGGTAACTAAATCATGCCTTTATTTGATAAATAATAATAAGCGTGAGGCTGGTAACTAAATCACGCATAAATATAAGGCATGAGGCTGGTAACTTAATCATGTCTTTATTTGATAAATAATAATAAGCGTGAGGCTGGTAACTAAATCACGCATAAATATAAGGCATGAGGCTGGTAACTAAATCATGCCTTTATTTGATAAATAATAATAAGTGTGAGGCTGGTAACTAAATCACGCATAAATATAAGGCATGAGGCTGTAACTTAATCATGCCTTTATTTGATAAATAATAATAAGCGTGAGGCTGGCAACTAATAAACTTTCGTTCTGGGGCAAGACAAAAGTCATTATGACTATCATGTAATTCTTTAGGGTATTCAAGGTCAACTTCCAAAATATATCCCTTGGATCCATTCTCTGGTATTGCTTGTACATTAAAACAATCAATTTCTTCTTGAGATAAAAAATTAAAGAATCCGACAGGTAACTTTTGTGACATGCTGTAACCATACAAGTTATTCACATCGAAATAAGCAAGATAAGATGTTGGTTCAGAAGGGTCATAATCATCTAAATAGGAATTGTTTGCTTTTTTATATCTATTTGAAATTTGACTAATACCTCCACGAATGCCCTTTTCAATAAACAGAACCTGATTTATGTCTGTCATTAGTTCTAATGTCACACCGGTAATTTTCAACATAGCTTGCCAATTAAGTCCAGGACTTGTATAAAAATGACATGGGTCAAGATCATAACAATTTTGAGATGTGTCACGAAAATTCTCAAAAACATCAGCTAAGAGCAAAACATCTGTTTTTAGGTAAAGATTATGGTATTCGCCCAAATTGTTTAAATTGTGGACTTTGAACACTTGTTTGGCATGGTTATAATCATCCTGAGAAATGTTATCACTTGTTAGAGATGAATAAAATTTGTCAATTGATGGAAGTTGAGATTCATCAAATTTTTTCCATGAGGTCATGTACTCATAGGGATAAACACCTTTTCTTAACAATAGATTTGCATGTTCATGTATTTCACTATGGAAATGTTTAAATGGCTGTACACTTTCTTGAGATAGATTATCTACAAGACCTTCTAATGATGTGTTTAAAAATCCAAAAGAATCAATAAATCTTAGTTTTCCCACACTGAAACTGATATACTTTTCCATGGTTTGTGGAATGCATTTTAATTTGTAATCTTTAAATGATCCAACGCTTTGACATAACAAATGACCATCAAAGTTTTTCAAATTATGGAAGATAACGGGGACAAAGTTAACCTGTTTACATTGCAAGTTACAGTTCATATGTGTGGCACCTATAAATGCTCCAGTGGTATGATTATGATGTCGTGCCTTTTTCTCTTCATCTATGAATACTTTTTTGTATAAACAACATTGTTTAGACATTTGAAACATTCTTTCTTCATAATCTGTCAAGTTCAGTGGTTTAATGTTTTTTAAATGCTTATTTATCTCTTCAGCTTCATGCAATAAACATTCTAAAAGTTTTTTAGAAGCATCAAAACCTCGATACACAACTGTATCCTTAGTGTAATTAGGGTCAGTGCATACCACTTTATACCCAAAAGAGCAGGGTTCCAACAGCTGTTTTTTTAAAGTACAACTTAATTTATTGTCTACGTCTAAGGCCACGACTTTTATATTTCTTGGTTTACAAAACCGCCGACCCTAATTTTTGGAAAATGGGAAAAAAAAATAAAATCGGAAAATCGTCTTTTTTTTAAATATTTTATTCCCGACCGCACTTCAAAATGAGCGAAATGAGAAAAAAACGATCCGGTTTGAGTACGGTTGCGAATAAAATCAAGTAAGTACAATCAACGATTGGTTCACATATATTGCAGAGATCGGGATATTTTTCAATGTGACACATTATGTACCAGTCCTTTTATGGGCACTTCTCAAAATTTATTTCGGGTAAAAATTACAGACAATAAGAAAATCAGCGTCAGTCAAATGTCGACCCCATCAAAATTTATTTCCGTGTCTGTGACGCAACTATATTGTTTAACATGTTAATTATATTAAACAAACCCGATAGTATTTGATAATAAGTATAAATAATCCAATAAAACACTGCCATTATTTACGATATATGTGTTTAGGAATTTTGTAAACACGTCCGCCATAGTTTATAGGAACTGTACAGAAAGTTTGGAAATCGGAACAAATCGGTATATCTCGGAAAATCATTGATAAATGTATTTGTCGTTTCAATGCTTAGGGCCGAGTAATTTCGGCAAATCGGAACTCAACTTGTGTAAAACACTAGCTCAATTAACCGTTAAACTCCGCCTCCGTTCTCTGCAAAAGATTCGAAGGCGGAGCAATGCACGTGCTTTTATTAAATTGGAGGATTGCAATTGAGAAACAAACACACGATTGGTTCGGCATGTTGATTGCTAGACAAAGGAAGCCCATTTTTTCGGCGCGAAATTTGTCGCTTTATTGCTTCCGACAGAAAGCGGCTTTCCTTTGATGACGTCAAACTGTCAATTCACACAGACTGCACATTTTCGAAAAACTTTAACTGACTCCTTGTTTACAATTCCAGTAAAAAAAACACTTGCTAACATTAAACTTTGGATTAAATTATCAAAATAAAGCAAAAGCGAAGTTGACAAATATGATTAAATTAATTCGCGTCAGTTCAAATAAGACGTTTTGCGTTGTAAATCAACGAGTTTTCATGACAACAACAACTTTGACAAACATTACCGCGACGACGCATGGATCGATCTACCTCGATTTTTTTTCATGTACGATCTCATAAGTCGAGTAAGAGCAAACACATACCGGGTAATTTGTGTATGAGTAGTTTATCTTATATAAGATTTATGCAACGGGCATCGCATTGCGTAATGGTTCGCATCCAATTATGGAAATGAAGTGCAGTTTTTCGTTTTAATGGGAGAAGAACGCATGTCATGTAATGGAGTGTTTAAAATTGCCTGATGTTACATAAGGTGCTGTTAGGACAAATTTCATTTGAAGATATAGATGTGTTTCATTGCATAATTTGATTTTTTGTCTCTGTTAAGGTTATAAAAGATATGTTGTCTTTGTTCTGATGTTATTAGCATTAACTTTTTTTTCCAATGATGTTTTTTTTTTTTTTTTTTTTTTTCGACCGCCCGATGGACCATTTTCAAAATAATTTTTGTAAACCAATAAAAAAAAAGTCGTGGCCTAAAGGTTTATTAAGGGTTTCAAAATCTGCATAAATGACATAAGGAATGCGCAAAGTTTTTCATAGTCTTTAAACTCAAGAAAACTGTTAGCTCCTGATGGTAATTCAATTTTTTTGGGCATCATGAACCTGACAATACTCTATATGATCTTTTAATAAAGTTCTATTTTTAAACCCATGAAGACAATATTGACAAAAATACAATAAGGCTTTTCCTTTTCTGAAATATGTTAAAAATCTATTTATGTCCTTAATGAGAGCATAGTGGGTATTAGTTTCTGATTGCATTAACAACAAATTAATGTGATGCTGTCTCGCTTCCATACATCCCTTGAATTGTCCTTTGGTGAGTACTTATCAGCCATTTGAGAATGAATTAAATATGTCAAATATGAATTATCCAATATCCATTGATCAAATTACTAAATTTTAAAAACAGAAACCATCAATATCTGTCAATGTTTTTGCATATGAGGATAATGATGTTTTACCATTACGTATTACAAAATGTAAGCACAGACAGCATCACATTGATTTGTTAATACATATCAAGTTTATATAAAGAAAACCTTCGATTTGATATAAAGAAAACCTTCGATTTGATAAAAGCAAAACACTTACATCCGAAATCAATTCGAAATGCGATGCTTCTGCAGACGCACTAGCTTCGACAGGTGTTGGCGCTTGCGTTGATGGTGGTAATAGCGCTGGTGGTAATAGCGCTGGTGGCGCTGGTGATGATGGTGGTAATTGCACTGGTGGTGCTGGTGCTGGTGTTGATGATGAGTCCTAAAATTAGAATAAACGCAATGTTCATGTTAAATATTAAACTTGTAATATGAATTAATTTTATTTTATTTAAACAAATACAAGAAAGAACCAATATATATATATAACTTACCCCATGCCACAAGGTATTATATGCCTGTATGTGGGGTACTAATCCCATTAATGCTTCCACTTTGCGAATGCTCAGAGAAACAAATTTACTCTTTTTATTATCAGCAATGTGCACATACGTAACCCCCCTAAAGGGAGTTACAGATAAAGTTTTATTTTCGCTTAAGGCCGTTGAGGCCTTTGTCGGACCGTATTTGGTACAAAAACGAATATGTACAAGTTTGTACCATATTCGGCCGAATATGGTACAACTGTCTAATTGTACCATATACGTATCTGCAGTTTTGGGGTAAAATGCCTGACCGAATATGGTACAAACTTGTACCATATTCGGATGAAAAATGTACCACATTCGTTCCGAATATGATACACACTCATCATCGTAATCATCATCATCATCATCATCGTTATCTCATCATCATCATCATCATCATCATCGTTATCTCATCATCATCATCATCATCATCATCATCATCATCATCATCACATCAATTATCAACACCCCAATGATCATCATCGTTGTTATCTTTACCAACACCACCATCATCATCACCATCAAAACCAACATCATCATATCCATTATCATGATCGTAATGGTGATCACAAAAGTTTTTTTTGTGATGATAATGACAGCGATGTTTTCGGTCGATAATGAGGATGTTGTGATGATGATGACGACGATGAGAATATCATCATCATCATCGGCCAATAAACATCGCCATCATCATCATCACAAATATTTTGTTATCATCATCATCATTATCATCATCGTCGGCCGATAAACATCGCCGTCATCATCATCTAAAAACTTATCATCATCATTATAACTATCATCATCGTCCGATAAACATCGCTGTCATCATCATCCCAAAACGTTTGTTATCATCATCATCATCATCATTATCATCATCATCATCATCATCACCACAATCATCAAACCCCAATCATCATAGCCACTGTCATCATCATCACCACCACCATCATCATCACAATTTTTTTACCATCATCATCATCACAAATGTTTTGTCATCATCATCATCACATATTCATTTTACATTTTGTATTTTATAATTTGTTTCATTCAAGAGATTCAACAAACTTGTACTTTTTTCATTTATTGGTATACTGACAGGATTTTTCAAAGTAATATTGACGAACATAGAACAGCATTTAAATTTTAATCCAACTGTAGCATTTTGACAAGACATAATATACATATATACATTCATTTTAGTAGCAGCCAAAATATCCCAAATGTGCTTCGTAAAAAGTTACCAGTAAATGAGCAAATGACAACACATTTCCGGTAGAAGAACATAATCATCAATCACAAAAATAACATAACAGGTTTCCAAACACCGATATACATGTATATTTCACCTGTAATGTCTGTACATGACATCTATGATATCATACCAACCGATTCCACTAACACGCAAACGCAGCCATGCGTTTGCCCATTTTGGCCCCTTGATGATTTCTTTTATTGCCGAAATAAGACCGCTGTTTCTGCCCGCTCTTGTTAATAGGAAACGAACGCTAACAGGATTTCTGTTACTAGTATCTAGTCCAATATCCGGCCGAATGTAAATTCTAGGTGTTTGCAAACTCATTGACCTTATTAAATCTCTAAAGGGTTTGCCGACCTTCGCCAACACAAACTGGATTGACGGGTTTGATTGTATGCAGAACTTAAAAATTTCAACTTGAATGTGAAGTGGTAACATCAGAAATGGAAAAGTCGTTCGCTTCTGTGCCCTCCTATTGTTTATCATATCTTGAAGCTCTTTCAGGGCTGAACACACAGAGACGTCACCGTTGTCGCCAGAGTCACCGTTGTCGCCGGAGTCACCGTTGTCGCCAGACGCAGCGTTGTCGCCGGAGTCACCGTTGTCGCCGGAGTCACCGTTGTCGCTGGAGTCACCGTTGTCGCCGGAGTCACCGTTGTCGCAAGAGTCACCGTTGTCGCCAGACGCAGCGTTGTCGCCGGAGTCACCGTTGTCGCCGGAGTCACCGTTGTCGCTGGAGTCACCGTTGTCGCCGGAGTCACCGTTGTCGCAAGAGTCACCGTTGTCGCCAGACGCAGCGTTGTCGCCAGATGCAGTGTTGTCGCCAGACGCAGCGTTGTCGCCGGAGTCACCGTTGTCGCCAGACGCAGCGTTGTCGCCGGAGTCACCGTTGTCGCCGGAGTCACCGTTGTCGCTGGAGTCACCGTTGTCGCCGGAGTCACCGTTGTCGCAAGAGTCACCGTTGTCGCCAGACGCAGCGTTGTCGCCAGATGCAGTGTTGTCGCCAGACGCAGCGGTGTCGCCGGAGTCACCGTTGTCGCCAGAGTCACCGTTGTCGCCAGACGCAGCGTTGTCGCCTGACGCAGCGTTGTCGCCAGACGCAGCGCTGTCGCCAGAGTCACCGTTGTCATACGACTGTTCTAAGCGTGATATTATGTCCTTGTACACGCGTTGATTGATACGGATACTAACGTAATGCATGCCAAATCCTTCTGGGAAATACCCCAATGCAATTGTTCCAACATCACCATCGAACTTTCCATCTGCTGACACAATTGATGAGTGTTCTAGTCCTCGGGTAGAAACTACCAGGCACTGCAAATTATATTCTCTCATAAGTGCAATGAGCGTGAGGTTGTCGCCGTATGTCCCATTCTTAGACATATTCTTAACGTATTCATCAAATGTTTCATCATAGACAAAAGTTTCATAGAAATATCTGTTTTCTACAATGTGATGGACTGCTTCCTTACGTAAAGCATCTACGTCTTTGTATATACCAATTTTACCAAGTTGATGCGATATAGCAGCAAATTGACAATTTCCATCCGGATTTGGGTCCATGGCAATATTCACCCCATCCAACAACTGCAGATTTTCATGGTGTGTTAAAACATGATAGTACTTAGTTCTGTGATTTTGTTTCTCTGAGCGGTTCTGTTTTAATGAATGTTTTTTAATTTTTCGTTGTTTCTCTAACGCAACAGTTAGGCTAGTCATGTTTTCGACCCCAACCGATTTGCTTACGAATCCAAGTTCGGGTTTGTTCGGTACTTGAAATGACACGATATAAACACCATTTCGTTTTACTTTTTCTACCTTGCCTTCGATAACATATCTTTTGGTTGGCACCCTGGATTTTCGAAAGGGATAGCGAATTAATACTGTCTCTCCTACTTTGTACTTGCTTGGGGAAGTTGCGTTTTTCAACAGCGACCTGTAAGCCTTTTTATTTGCTCGCCGTATGGTTTTCTTTATTTCACGAGAACTATGACGTTCTTTGGTAAAAACATGACTTCTTCCGTAGTAGGCTTCAAAGGGCGTGAGACCCCCAAGAACTCGTTTGAAACTTGTGTTTATGGCATAGGCTAAATCTTGAAGCCCTTCGACCCAGTTAAATCCACGTTTACTTTTTGTTGCAAATAGAATCTTGGCCTTTATAACACTGTTTGACCTTTCACACTTGCCCTGTGATTGAGGATGATACGGCCTACTATTGATCATTTTGATGTTGTACTTGTTCAACAAAAGTTTCATACTAGGGCCTTTAAATTCCAGTCCGTTGTCACATTGGATGATGTCAGGGGCAAGGTTAACCATCAACACGTCCTCTAATGCCTTTGCAACTTCACGCGAACTCTTCGTTTTCAGGGGTTTTGGCATAACGTACCTAGAATAAACGTCCACGACTTGTAGAATATAACTGTATGTGGACCCCTTGTAGCTAACACTTTGATTTTTCATGTTAATTATGTCAATCTGCCATCTTTTGCCTGGTTCCTCTTCTGTAATTGTCTTTGGCTTTGGCTTGTTTGTAAATCTCGGATACTTCTCATGGTAATACTTGCTATTGTACAGTATTTCAAGGATAGCTTGTTCCGAGAACCCCGTGTAATTTACTTTCAGTTTGTTGTAAATAACCCTTGCTCCACATCCTTTGTTTTCCATGAACATCTTCTCAACAAATCTAGGAAGATCTTCTTTCACAAGGACTTGCTTTCCGCCACACAATAAAGAACCCCGGTCACCAAGCTCGAAGTCCTTACGTTTTCTAATCATGGCCAAACAATTATTCTCTTCAGGTGTCCGTTTCTTCACAGGGACATCGAACGATCCGTTTAAACATCTGACAATAATGTCGTACTTCGACCTGGGCAAGCACCCTAATTGCTTCCTTTTTCTCCTAATTGCTTCCTTCATCTGAAATAATATAATAAGTTATTATACATTTATACATTTATTCATTAGTTAATAGAGCTTGTATTGAACACCGCGTGTCGAAAACGAATGTCTCACGACATGAGCTGAGCTAAAATCACTCGTCTGATAGCTCCGCTAAAATTTACAATCCGAACTTCCGGGCAATATGCGCAATGAAAGTAGCAAGTACTTCATGTAAAGTTTCATTGAAATCCAACCGAATTCAAATTCAGGGGAAAAATAGCGGGCAAACTTATGGCGGTCAACGGACAAACGGTCTGTAGAAACCAATGCTACGTGGATGGAAGGGATATAAAGAAGGGGCCCTGGGGGCCTAGGTCGCTCACCAGAAGTCACGACTAGGCAGGGTTCGAAGGTCAAAGACCTATAAACTCCATAAAATTTAAAATGTTCAAATCTACAGATTACAGGAGCTCGATCTGATTTTGGTGGAAAATACACTTTCGAAAAAATGACTGTAGCTTAAATATTTTAGCAGTTTAGGAGTTACGCACCCGGAAGGAATGCCACGGACAATTGGATAGACGGACGGACAACTGCAAATGCACTCTGAGGGGGGGGGGGCATAAAACATAAAAATCAATGCATGTTAAAACATCAATGCATATTAAGACAACTGAAAATTAAAATTATGTACAGTACTTACTGTCAAGAATTCTTTTGAAGTTTGAAGAAAGTTTGGATTTCAATTCTTTCTAGTCGAAAATCACAACTTTTCTTGCCGACCGCCAAGTCAAATATGGTTACTGACTTCTGAGTAAGACTCGTGTGCAAAATTCCCGCCTTTTTAAAGCGGCACGTTATCAAAGAAAAAATCGGAAACTTCAAAGCTTTGTCGGCTTCTCAGCAATATGACGTCGGAACGACAAATCAACTTTACAAAGTAATGTTTAGGAATACAGTCACACCTGTCTAAAGCAGCCAGTCAAACATCCTTATTTTTGGAGAGATATATTCATTTAAAAGAGCTCAAAATCTCTTAAATCGGATTTTGGTGAAAATACACTTTCGAAAAAAAAAGTTTTAAAAGTTTGAAAATTGCTATTAATGATCTCCACGAAAGTATCTGGCCCGCCCGGGAATCGAACCCAGGCCGCCTGCGTGCCAATCTGACGCGCAACCGACTGAGCTAGCCGGCGAAACAGTTACACAACCAGCAAAATCCATGTAAAGTGTGGTTAGGTTAGCTGTTTCTGTTACTGCTAGTTACGACGACGACGACGACGACGATGATGATGATGATGATGATGATGATGATGATGATGATGATGATGATGATGATACTTTTGTCACTTCCAATATTAGGTTAATACAATGTATTTGAGTTTGAAAAAAAGTTTACACATCGGCAGACTATTTCATTTATTAAGAAATACATAATTTATGTACCATATACGTAGGCCATTTTCATTTTTATGAGTTTTTTTGGTATGTACCAAATACGTTTTGGCGAGCATAGAAAAACTTATTCCAACCGAATATGGTACAATGTTTGTACCATATTCGGTCGAAAATTGTACCATCTTCGGTCCGAGTATGGTACATTTGTACCATATTCGGCCGAATATGGTACAAATGTACCATATTCGTTTTTGTACCAAATACGGTCCGACAGGCCTTCACTACTTCTCCGTATGCGTAGCGTTTTTCAGCAAACATGTTTATGGGATTGAAATGAGAATTACCGTTTTATTTATATCGATGTTCATACAAGCCTTTTCCTCAACTACTCATAGAGGGGGTGTATTGTACATAGTTAAAACCCCTCCCCCACGCCATTGTTTTAAACCACACGCGATATTTTTCAACCACTCAACACATGATTTCTACAAGCAGGGATTTAAAGTTTAGTTTATTTAGATATAGTTGATAGATTTGGACGTATTAATAGGAGCGCTTGAAATTGATTGACACTTTACATGTTTTGTTATATTTCAAAGTACACCATTGGTTCTATCAATACACTTTATAATCATGTTTTACACACCTAATTCAAAACAGTTTTACAAATAGGTGTATTCACTACCTACACCCCAATTCACTTGAAATAATAGTAAGACCATTTACAATAATAGTAAACTTTTGAGTACAATGAACTAAAATAATTGGGAATCAGCGATTATTACCCTTAATGCTATTATTTGCGTTGAGTTAAATAAATTAACAAACAATCGTCTGAAGATGTAGATCTTGTTTCCGCGCAATTTAGATCTTTATTAAGCGCGAAGCATGCCGCGCTCTGTGAAAACGGGGTTTAATGCATTCAAGGTATAAATAGACACACTTGATAAAATGGAGTATTAGATATTACAGCAATTGTTATATCTTAATTATTTATTTTTGTGTAATGTAAACCATTGGTTTATCTGATGATATATAAATTCCTTGCTATGAAAATGGCAAATGTGTGACTGACATGGATTAAGTAATACAAAATAGGATAACCTTTAGATAC
This sequence comes from Dreissena polymorpha, assembly GCF_020536995.1. Lineage (NCBI taxonomy): Eukaryota > Metazoa > Mollusca > Bivalvia > Myida > Dreissenidae > Dreissena > Dreissena polymorpha. Next base: position 12,221,368 of record NC_068369.1, read on the forward strand.
TGCATTATATTGAAACTAAACTAGTCCCAAAAGAACATTTCCAAGTTCGAATTTGTTGTCCATTCGGAACCTTTAACAAATTACCGACCCAAGTTGTGTAGACATTATTTATATACCAACCGTTAAGTAGAACAAGCGAATGATCTTCGTGTATTGCTAGCTAATAGAAAACACCTGGTATGGTACTACGTTGTGCACTGGAATTAGTGTGCATCGATTGTTAGAAAAATTATATTTATCCCACTTTCACCGCGACATTGACGGTATAACACGTTGTGGAATATACTTGCTTGTATTCAACACTGTGGAATATACCTGTCGCGTGCACGGACTACTTTTTAAATGACGTCATGCGATATGCTCTAAAATTAGGTCGATATTGTTTGGTTCATTGATCGAATTTTAAGGTCACCCATGAAAAGAAAATGTGCATATTTTGCAGAAAAAAATATATATGATATATTCACCAAAAGAAATGTTGAAATAAAATATAAAATTACACGATTTTTGTTTTGTTATTTTTTTTATTTATATTTACTTTACCACTGAATGATTTTTCATAAGAAACAAAGTCGACAAAACTTGAGCTTCAAAATTATACGACCTTCAACCTTTAAATCTAGTCATATGACATTATTTAGTGTAATGTGCATTGTTTATAACCAAAGCATATACTTTTGACATTTAATTTAAAAATTAAGAATTTACAACAAGCCATACACATATCGCACAGTTCATGAATAATCTGCTATGTTTGCTTTCCTATTTAATTCACGTTAGGCATAGAGCTGTGTAAAGTATAAGATGGTAAAAATAGCACCACACTGGAATTGGGAACGTCCCATTTGTACACGGGTATTTTCTACTCATTCATCTGTTGTGTACTTGAATGTTTTCCATTCTTTGTGTATTTATATATTAGATTATTTTTTCGTACAATAAGGGCATTTACCATAGATAAATAAAACACTGTGCAAGTTTAAACATAATTATGTTTATATGCAGAAATCTGCAAATGCAACCGAGTTTACCAACGGCTATTATTAGATAAACTGCTCCGGTTCATTTGAACAGCAGTAATGTAGAGTACATGACGTAGCGTGTGACGAAGAAGAAAGTTTATCGCGTTCATAAACTCATTTGAATAAAGTGATAGAATGGCATAAGGGTCTTTATTTAACTATGCTAAAATAATTATTAAAGACCCTAGATGCAAAATCGTCAATAATTGAGTTAAATGGATTATTAGATGGATTTTAAAGGATAATTAAAGGTAAGATACTAGTTCTTACATGTTTTGATTTTTGATTGTACTTTTGTCGTTCCCTGATCTCGGGGAAATGATTTTAACATGGGCGCCATTGATGCATCGGATCACACACGGCATACCCATAACATTATATAAAAAACACGTTCTGCGCGTCCTGAAATTCGTCGTCCGAAGTCGGAAAACGTATTGCCCTGTATATTTTGTCAAATAAAGTGTCAGTCGCTGCAATTGTCTGTTTACTCGTCAAAATTGTCAAGGTCTTCGATAGCTAAAGAAACTTCAGCGTACAGTTTATTTAGTATTGACAGACCTGTACAAAGTCGCGCCAGTCAAAAATCATAAAAAGCGACATTTAAAGTAATGGTAGCCAGAACTAGGTCGTCGATGGTGTACATGTATGTTGACATCGACAGCATTTTGTCAGGAGTAATGGCCGCCATATTGGATTTTGATCATTTTCTTTCGAAAATAAAATAAATTATAGTAAAGTAAAATCTTCTTTTCGCGGTCGTAATGTGTTAAAATTCGCATACTGCGTAAAATTGAATGTAGGCATATGGTGATATTTTTACTTGTTTTACAGTTTGTGTGTGAATTTTTTAAAGACTATTTCGCGTACCAGAACAAATACATGTATATCACTACGCATGGTTACATTTGTTAGATTTTAAGCGCTTTAATGACGGAATTAAAATTATTGTTAAGGTTATTAGATCTATTTATGTTAAACGTCACGTTGAAAAAATCAAATGGGATAAATAGAATACTAGGATAAGCGTTGAATACAGAGAAGTTTATGTTGCTCGGCTCGAACACCGAAAGCGCTCGCCAAGGCTCGCGCTTCCGGCGTTCTAAGCCTCGCAACATAAACTTCTCTGTATTCAACGCTAACCTAGTTTTCTCTATGACTTAATTCAGTTATATAGTATGCATAAACGTATGGCATGCATATATGTATGACTTATTTTATGCTATTCATAAAATTGTATAAATGATCAATTATATGATCGCATATCGGTATGATTCGTCAACTTTTATGAATAAAACATTCCTATAATCAAATTAAATTTATAATAAATACATTAACATATATGGTGTTGAGTAACTTTATGTATTACTTGTAAAAATCGTAAATTTAATTAAAATGAGGCGTTCTCTGTGAAAGGGGGGTTTAATGCATTGCGTAAAGTGTTGTCCCAGATTAACTTGTGCAATCCACACAGTATTATCAGGGACTTTTGCTGAGAAGAGACTTTCTTTAAACGAAAAATATCATAAACGCGGAAAGTGACTAGCCTGTGCTTATAAATGTTTTTTCCAGTTGTGATTTACAAATGTTTATTTTTTCATTGTTTCAGTAGTAATTTAGAAATAGTTATTTTGTTTGTGATGTTTTAATATTTGCAATGCTTTATTATTATGTTTTGCATTGTTTTACTATACTTCTTACATTCATGTTTTTTCAAAGTTTTACTAATGTTAAATATTTATATATGTATCTTAATTGTTTTACATGTTTTGTTGTTTTAATAAATAAAGTTTTGGAGGGAAAACGCTTTTTTCATTAGTTGTATCAGTAAATGGACTTGGACTATGTGTGTGGTGAATTCCTTTACTGTTGGAGTTATGTTGGATTCGCGTATTAACTAATTACTAGTGACATTAAGATTAAGCCAAGTAATGACTTTGGCAATTTAAGTTTTTCCTGTGAAGTTATCCTTACAACTGGTCTTGTGATGATGTTATCAGAAAATAAATCCTTCTTACTACTTCTAATTAAATTTGCTACCCTGAAATTAAAAACAAAAAAAATAACTTAATGTATGACAAATCTAATCGGTCTTCCGGGCTTTTATCATAAAAAACCCGCAACTATCTAAATTAAAGGTTACATTGACCTTTGTTTATAATTGAATAATTCTGTCGGAGCCCAAACACCCCTGTCAAATGCTATTTTGATAATCTCCACGCAATGTGTGTTAGACAACTCGTCTCGTCCGCTTCAATGGATCGTTGTTTAGATAATATACTGTAATGAACTCCGCTTCACTTCTCTTTTGTACTTGAAATGACAAAAATGCGCTCAGTGAAAAGGGGATTAGTGTAATGATACTTCAAACGCTGACTAACAGATTTAAAAGTCTCTTGGTTAAATTAACTACAAATTACACCCCATGATTGTAACGCTTAAGTATGTAAACCACTAGTCAGGTACATTTTAAATGCTATCTCAGAGCGGGGGGGGGGGGGGGTTAATATTTATTTTGAAGTAAAAAAGGAAAATGCTTTCATGTTTAAACTGCTATTCACAATCGCCATTATATTCATTACTAGTTTAATAAAACAACTCGTGAAGTTTATTGAGTAAAAGACGCGTGCTTATTTATACTAGCGGACTGGCTCGAAAAGAATAACCACTCGAAAATGCTTCGTTAAGTTGATGTATAAGCACTGAACGTGTTCGCTGTTGTAAAATGTCTTTGATAAGCTTCTACGCATTGCACAGGCTAATCAATATACACAGGCTAATCTTATTTGATATGCATTAAGCCCCGGTTTCACTGAAAGCAGTCAATATGTATAGATTTCAATGATAAACACCAGACTGGCCAATCTCATTTTACTGGCTGTTAAACACTAAGTCATGTTTATAAACCCTTTGCAAAGTGTACCAATACACAGCGGTTCATCACGTTATGTTGAGGCATCAACGACAACTTTGCTAGGAGAATGGAATTTATCGTCTGCTACAACAGGCTTACCATACATAAGCCTTCTTGCCACATACTGATTTACAAAATATGGTCTGTAAAATTAGACTTATCATATTTCAAACCAACAAAAGTGAAATCGTCAATATAGCGGTAATCATTCAGACCGCCAAAATGCTCGCTCATGATTGTTAAACCGATGGTAGTGAAACAGCTAAAATGCTCACTTATCATATTTCAAACCGACACAAGTGAAATCGTCAATATAGCGGCAATTATTCGAACCGCCCGCTAAAATGCTCACGTATTATATTTCAAAGCGACGGAAACCGTCAAGATGGCCGCTGTAATTGTCTAAATTAATGTTAAGACTTAAGAATGTACTTGTGAGAATTCGTTCGACGTACATTTTTCTTTTCACCCAGTAGGTCGTAATTTAACTTTTCTTTTATTCGTGATATATAGCAATCTGGTTGATCGCCCATTTAAAACATTCTCTATTTGACACATCAATATTTTATAGCGACCTGTCTATATCCTTAGCGGCGCTTCACCAGTAATGTATAAGCTGATCTATAGGAAGTGAGGAATTTAAGTGATAAATTAACAGAGTGTTTTGAGTGTTCGGCCATGGGTAGCGTGTACAGCATTCCAAAGACCTAAACATGTATTTTATAGGTCTTTGAGCATTTCGATAACCGCACTATGTTTGCAATTAAGTGAAGTAATAAATACCGGTAACGAGTTAAACCACGATGAGCCGTGCAAAAGTAAGTACATTTGAATGATTTTCTCATAAATTGACAGAGTTAATATTTGATGTATGGATATGACTATGTTGTCTTTTTTGTATGCATATGTTAGGTTTAGTACAGAGACAAAATATTTGTTATTAGAATCATAAAATTATATTTTAAATGCTATGTATAGCCATAAAGAGTAATACGTTTTTGTATATAACATAAAGCAGTATTTTATTTTCAGAGCTTGAAAAAGTGTATTATGGATCATAAATTGTGCCAAACTTCGCAATATACAAGGACTGGTCGAACACAAAAGATTTTTTAAATTTCATAACATTTGGATGTACCCGATATTTACGGGGAATGTATTTAGCTCTTTTTGCACGGGCATATTAGACATAAATACATGACTTTATATTTTGTGATTTATTTGAGTGTAACGTTTGACGTTTGGGGGTTTAAATTGACCGTTACAATGTGACGGCCGAGTTTTATTCACTGATTGTATATCCTTGTGCTATGTCTACTTCATTTTTTGTGTCTCACATTTAAGCCCAAGTCTCACTATTGCTGGTAGAGCCCCGGTCCATCCCGGTTTGCTAACGCCGGTCGATCGGCGAGAACCGGGATGATTCGTAGAAACTTTTTAAGGCGGTGACACTATTTCCCGGTGCCGCCCCGTTTAAAGCTGGTCAACAGCCCGGCAGAGTCCCGGTCAACCCCGGACTGGCTACTGTTTATCCCGATGAAGCCCCGACAGAGCCCGGTTGTCGCCGGTTATGCCCCGGTTGAGCACAGGTGAGAGCCGGCAGCGTCCCGGCATCGTCACGGCAGAGCCCCGGTATACCGTAACTCCGCCGGCACTCACCGGGGCTTTACCAGCATCAGACCCCTGCAGAGCTACGGCAACACCTCGGTTTAACCCCGTTCGTCGCCGGAAATGCCCCGGCGGAGCCCCGGTGAATGCCGTTGGCGTCCCGGCAAAGTGCCGGTTTACTTATGTACCGTAGCTATACCGGGACTCTGCCGGCATTCACCGGGGCTCCACCGGTGCCGTCCCGGTTGTTCCCGGTGCCGTCCCGGTTGTCCCCGGTGCCACGCCGGTCGTTACCGGTCCTTTCCGGTGAGTTCCGGTTCCTCCCGGAGGTATTAACCGTTTTAATACGTCCCCGGTGGAGCCCCGGTTGTCCCTGGTCGTCCCCGGTTCATCCCGGTGGAACCCCGGTTCATCCCGGTTCATCCCGGTAGAGCCCCGGATCATCCCGGTAGATGCCGGATCACGCACCGGGGTTCCGCCGGCATCATAGTGAGACAGGGCCTTTAGGTAGTTAATTCTTTATCATAATAAAGGACAGCACGTTACATTGCGATTTCTCATATAATGTTGTAGATGAATTTTCAATTTCTATTTTAAGAGCCTTGGGAATTCACGTTGAGTGGTGAATATTGAATTACTCAGCAAAATCTTTATCCGAATTTTTAGTTTCCTGCTAGTAAATACATGAAAGGCAATATTTCTTCTTTGTTCACAAAGATATTATAACTATACTCTCCGCTTGCATACAAGAAACTGATCTGATCAATGTTGATATCATAAATGTATGGTGACAAATATGAACATTGTTTTGAATGCAAAGGTGATAAAACAAAAAACTTTTTAACAGCATACCAATAAATGTGTCGAAGCTTTGTTATTATTGTTATTCTTATTAAGCAATAGTGCAATATTCTTAGTGATATTTGGTGTGTTATATATTTTGTTTTTGAATTTATTAAAAACATTTGTCAAATGTATAATAACCGGTAAACCTACTGCATTCCTTAGTAATTAAAACGATGTGGGGATTGGTTTCTAAGTTATAAATATACATTTGAATAATGTCAATCTTTAAAAGGACAATTCAAACAATACAACACTAAACACGAAATAATGCTCCAAGTTAGTGTGGGCAGATTGGGACGTTTAATGAAATGAATTAAAACGGTTTAGTGGCCTGTCAAACCAAAGACTTATCAATATGCATGTATATTGATGAGTCTTTGGTCAAACCTAATCTTTGCCACGTTTAGAAAACTGATGTTAAATGAGAAACGTAACACGTTTTATTGCAAGACAATAACCACCCCTTGTGAATATTGTTTTTGTAAACTCGCAATGTTAAGTGTCAAAAAGAAACTCTTCTATGTCCATATAATGGTCTTCTTGTCTATATTATCGATAACATACGACCCGAATAACTTAGTGATTGTTATCCTGTTAACAGGACTCATATTTCCCAAGCTGATGATGGCCAGCTAACATCATACGTGTCATATGTTTGTACAAAATATTGTACTAATTGATAACATTAAAAGGACTTTCTCAAACATTGCCGAAATGAACATTTTCCCTGTTTTTCCCATATGTTATATTTAAATAATACTGTAAGGGGAAGATATTACACGTATTTCATATACTCGTACAAAAATACTAGTTCGTTTATCGGAAACAGTCATTTAAAAATGAGAATAATAAAACAAACGTTACAAGCCACACGATTTAATAATTTGTTCGTTATATTTTGTGAAAGTCGCATATGAAAAGTATACTATCAAAACATCGTTACGTCATTGTCCGGTAGTCGAGTAGTTTAGACAATAGCCTTTTAATGCCAAGATCACTAAGCCCTGCTTCGCAATCCTTCATTTTTGATATTGTATTGTATTGTATTGTATGGTATTTTATTGTATTGGCGCTCTTAAACTGCGATGTTTGCATTTCAAAAAAGGCAAAATCTGTGATCAAGTTCCTCAACGGTAGAAATTTGACAGAATTTGTGTATTCAACATTTATCACAAACATTGAACATGATGGAGTTACGTGTTCAGTTCCAACCGTCTGACCAATGAGTAAGGATACCTTAACCCATTTATGCCTAGCGTCTAGAAAAAAGGCCTTGACAAACAGCGAATACTCATCTGAGACGCCGCATGATGCGGCGTCTCATCAGGGGAGGCGCTGTTTGCTTAAATGAATTTCTGTAAGAAATATACTAAATATAGAAATAAATATACTAGACATCCCTAATTTTGGACATAAATTGATCCGTTTTAGAAAGATGGGAGAGTCCACTAGGCATAAATGGGTTAAATAAATTGTTACATGATCGTAAGCTTTTGACAGTACACTTTTTGTTGACCTTTTCCCTAATCATGTTACTTGATTTTCGATAGTTAAAACACTACGGCACCTACAATGTGGAATATTTGATTCCCGCGTCACTTTCGGGCATTATTTTTTCCAGATTCTGTATTCGTAGATATGTTTTAGTTTTATTAACGCACAAATCGGGTATGTGCTTAATTCTAAATTAATATGTTTGTGATGCACGATTATTCGCTTTAAATTATCTAAAAATAAACTCTGAACAAAGTGTAGCGTTACAGTGAAAGGAGTTTACATCTGTTCGTGAGCTATCCACTATCCGTTTGCGTGCGAGAAGCCTCAATAAACCCTCTGTCTTTATGATAATGATTTCTTCCAACAATTACAGCGCCGTGTGACTTTGTGTTTACGTCAGCAACATTCAATTTTTCGCGTGAAAAAGGTGACACAGATAATACCAACTTTTAGACCCAGTAAATTGTAAGTTTAGTGTGCCCTATTATTAGCAAGATCACATTATCCAGATCATCATAATGCATCATAAACGTCTGTTGATATCAGAAGTGCCGGGCAGGTAAATACATATAATTTTAGCTCTAATAGCTCCGTCAATATAAAACGCTATTGGTGCATTCGATGTTTTGTCAAAAACGTGAATAGTGGTCTCAATTTATATAACGAAGTCTAATTTGAACTGAACTATATGCTTGTATATTGCTTCGAATCATTGCTTGCGGGGTTTTGTTTCTACCAACTATGCAAGGCGTTTAAGGTAGTGCACCTCTAATGGGCACATATCCAAATATAATCTAATTAATTATTTTCTTAATCAGCATCATTTCACTGAACTACATGCAAATTTGTAGGTAGGCTTTCCATGCTTTTTAAAAAAATATACCGATTTTTTCAAAACCACCCCCACGCTCGGCTTTTGTCCAGTTTATTTTCACCCCTGGGGTATATAAAAGTTCCATAATTCATTCAAATTTCCAAATATGGGCATGCAGTTGGTGTGTACAGATGCTGTAAAGGTGTTTAAAGTTTAAACAAGATGAAATAAGTATTCTTTTACAGACATTTATTTTTTACAAATTTTTATCTATGGAAGAGCACCATGAAATGTAAGTGATTTCAGCCAAGTAAAAATTGGGTCGGTTAAAAACAAAGTGTCATAAAATTCAAAATAGTATCATTTAAGTCATATTTTAAACTTAGTTTTTATAGAAACACTATATACAGCAAAAATACCAAGAACTAGACAGATTTACCGTTTACTTTTTGAAATAAAAATAAAAATGCAACATGCATGGTTCATATTTTCAACAGTAAATCACCCAATTTCGCCATAACGTTGTTTTAATTTTAATAATTGAAAAATGTGCAAAAAAATTGCAACATATTTAACAATAAATATAGCTTATATGCCATATTAAATCAAATTACGTTAGAAAATAAATAAAACGCGTCGCAAAAAAGTATACGTCGTCGGCAGGATTCGAACCTGCGCGGGAATATCCCAAAAGATTTCTAGTCTATCGCCTTAACCACTAAGCTACGGCACCTAATAGTAGGCTCTTCAACCTTCGAAGAAATCGCGGGAAATCATTAGAGGTGCACTACCTTAATACAAAGTTGTTTGTTTCCACTAAGCGGACTGACCCTTATTTGGCATTTGCTCGTCATACAGGCAAAAACTAACGATTTGCTTTTAAAAACTCTACCATGTCAAAACATATAGAAGTCCTCCCGTTTCCAAATGGTTTGTGATTGCATGTTTCTGTAGATTTAAGGATGAATGAATCTTTGCTGGATAGTTCTACATTTACCGTTGTTTAAACGAATGCGTGAAATGTTGAACAAACATACAAAGCCTACTCACCCTGCGGCATTGTATATAAAAACTTTCTGATTTAGCGCCATATTGAAAGTAGGATTGGTTATTCATTAATCCATATTAAAAGAGATGGAACTCGTGATAAATGGCCGTGTGATGGTGGTATTATAAGTAATAACTAACACCCTTTTAATCAAAATAACCGATGTCATTATTTGACAAATATTTAAACACTGCTTTCACATCCATATGACTCGAAATTGGATATCGGTAAGTTAAACAAGCATTCCGACGCCGATTGGGTACCCCAATCCACTATGTTTTTAAATATAAGGCTTACATTAATAATATCAAATATTGCTAAGAGGACATAAATCAATCATTATAATCGAAATTGAAAAGACCACATAACTGTGGTCATTTTCTACGGTGGTATAGAGGTGACATTCACTCCTCTTTAAAAAAAAATGCACTCCTCTTTTTTCTATCTCGTGGCCTCGAATTAGTTAATCGAGGCCACGACTTATAAACTCGTGGCCACGAGTTACCTATGTCGTGGCCTCGAGTTACTCAGTCGAGGCAATGAGATAGAAAAAGGGAGTATAAAACTAAATAAAAGAGGAGTGCAATTAAAATTAGAGTGTTGCCGTAAATAAAGGCGGGCTGCAACAAAGAGGAGAGTATTTTAGCTATCTCGAGGGAACGAGTTTGTCAGCCAATCAATGTTTGCGTAATATGTGCAAATATTCTGTACGCTGATATATATATATATAGCTGGCCAAAGCGGGCTTTTACTGTGATGACGACTTCCCTTTGTATAGAGATCACCATGGATCGACCAAATGGAACAGTTTGATTGGCTTACTAACTCGTGGCCGCTTTTGTTTAAAGAACACATCCTTTATTTATTGCACCGCTCTTTTGTTAATTGCACTTCTCTTTTATTTTGTTTTGCACTCTTCTTTTTTTCTATCTCCAGGCCACGACATATCTAACTCGTGGCCTCAAGTTAGAAAAAGTGGAGTGCAATTTAAAAAAGAGGAGTGAATGTCAGCTCTATCTCACCGTAATTTTCTGACTTAAATTTTCGTTTTTCGTTAATGATACATTTGAAACTGCAAATAGCAGACGCTCGCGCGAGCATCTACATCCACTAGTTACCACGTATGTTGGTTCAGATAGTAAGTAATAGCATTTTTATAAATGGTTTGTATGAAAATAGTCAAACAGTATTGTTTTCACTTCTTTCTGACCTTAAATATTATTTCGGTAAGTTGCACAGAGCATGCACTGTAGTATCACGTGTTTTTACGTTAATGATAATACAATATATATTTGACATTGCTGATATGACATTAATCAAGTTTTAAAATAAAAAATCCTACAAACAAGAGTTGGGTAATTTTCTTACATAAATTTACGTATTTATATGAAATAAAACGATGATTTCGGTTATCCTACATTTAGAGACTACCTCTCGCAAATTTTAATATCACGTTTGTCTTTGAAAATAGAATCAATTAAACGCCTCCACTTGTCATTCTTAATCGACTGTCCGAGGTAGATAAATCTTTGGTAATAATACACATTAAAGCTTCCACTCGCACTTGGGGTAACGCATATCTAATCATTTCTTATTTAATACAACTCTATAAAGTTTCCTACATACATGTAGTGGGACGCTTTGTATTGCATATCCGATAAAATGTAACCGCGAATTCTAAGTCGGGAACTATCCCTATAATAATGGTCTACCATAAGTGTATACTCTGTATTTAACATCGTCACACGGTTTGCTATGAAGGGAGTGAATTAATCTGAAGGTATGATCGAATATTATCTCTGTGAGGCGGTTTCAGTTAAAATTATTGCAGACTGTGTTTAAATTAGACAGATGCGTTAAAGAGAATACTTGATAACAAGTGAGTGATTAAATTTTGATGTTATCTGTTTTTTGCGAAATGTACGGTACGGTTATATATATTTATATAAAGTGATTCCGATTTGGTTGTATGTGTTAACATTGGAAATATAATTTAAAAGTGGACAAATAGACAAACTTACACAGCGTTAGGAACGCTAGGCGATTTCATGATTTGGAGAGCTAATGCTGTTCTGGTGGAAAAGGGTGGATACAACATCCTTTATGTAAAGTATGAAATGTCTATTGTTGTATAAAATTCCGGATAGTCGATTGGTAAAGTCTATAGCCTTTTAATGTAATGGTCACTGGGCTTATTAACCTTGGGTATAGTTTTAAACGTTGAATAATAAGCGTGTTGAAATACTTGTGTTAAGGGACTTGTTACTTAGAATGCAGGTGTTAATTACGACACTAGGATACCAAAAGGCGTAATTGTGTTCATGTTATGTTCTTAAGGCACGCGTTTGATTTGTGATTGTTTCGGTTTGTGATTGTTTCGGTTTGTGATTGTTTCGGTTTGTGATTGTTTCTTAATGAATATTTGTGTTGCGCATAATCATATCTTCGAAGCTCTTACTACTGCTGCAATTATCAAACAAGATAAGTACTGATGCAAAGCATCAAAGAGCGTCGGGAATTTCTGTGCAATGAAGTTACATGGAACGATGTTTTTCTACTGTTAATATTAATATATTGGCCGATTATTTAAAACAAAATAGAAAAAGATACTGGTATAACCATTATCTATGATTTTGTGTTATAACCCCCCAATAACCATTATCTTTGATGTTGTGTTATAACTCCCAAATAACCATTATCTATGATTTTTTGTTGTAACCCCCAAATATTTCATAGTTCATTTTATTTACATTGGTTTCCTTTTTTTACTGGCATCCGTGTGCAGTTTTCATTAATGGAACAGAACTGTGTAGGTTTAAAAAAATCTGCTTCATCTCGTAAGCGTAATTTAATATTTTTCTCAACTTCAAGGGGATATGATTCTGAACTTATTCTTACGTGGCTCATTTACGTTAGGGGTTGAGTACTCATTGATATGAAAACACTGTAAAAGTTTTAATGTGTTAACGAACCCCCCACCCTCTCACACATATATTTCATGGGAAAAAATAAAAACCAAAAAACTTGTTACAATAAAACAGCATATTTATTTAAACTAAAATGTCTACATCATAACAAAAAGTTAACATAGAACACAAATAAAATAATTTTATTCTACTGGGGCTCGATCCTTGGGCTTCTCACACGTGAAGCGAGCGTGTAACCACTACATTACGGAACCGCTTGAAAAATCATCTTCTAGCTAAGATTAAAATGAGCTATTAATAGTCGGTTTAAATATAAACCCGGAAGTTTAAACGCTTGATAGTGAGCGGGGTTAAATGTCCATACCAAAGGGTCCGCACCACTGGCAAGATACGGGTCAGGCCTGCGGCCTTCTATATGTGGTTCTTAAACAAAAACCTGTAGAAGGACTTGATAGTAATTAGACTGGGGTACTGTGCTGGTGCTCCTCATTGATAAGCGGCTGTTTCATTTATCAAGACTCATTATTACAATTAATAATACGTGTCGCGCTTCGCGCTCTATAGCGCCTTTATTAGTAACTAGGTGGTTGCTAGGATAGTTAGCAAAGAAGTTTTGTTTTTATACAAAGTCAGAAAGTTTCACCGGTTCGCGTATTTGCCCAGTCCCTGTGATCTTATATTATTGCCCAGTCCCTGTGATCTAATATTATTGCCCAGTCCCTGTGATCAGTTATTAATTAAAAGAATAAGCTTTGCATTATTGACAATACATGTTGTAGTAAATGTAATAGACACAAATGCAGTACTTATTTACACTAATTTTCACAAAAAATCACCACTATGCAAGATATTCTGACAACAAAAATATATACGTTGATCCGTAAAATAACTTCTCCGCGAAAAAGCGAAAAAACACGTATTACATACTAGTCGCCGTACTTCAGTGCGACGCCAATAACAATGTCAGTTATTTTACATCATTGGCTTGTGAGACGCCATTAGAAATCACCGTTGTTCTATGGTTTGACTGGACAAGAGAATTGAAGAGTTAATATCGAATCCTGAAATTGGCTTGACAGCAAAAATGATTGAAAGACAGTGTTGGTGAATGTACATAGATGATCGTTTACCTGGCAAAAAGAGCACTCTTTTTGCAAAAAAAACTATTATAGATCGTCATTTTGTAGCTATTATATTTGTTGTATTGAAGGAAAAAACAAACTAAAGTACAACATGTGGGTTAAGTACTGTGTATTTACTGCAATAAACTATTGCTATTTATGTTTGCACAAGAGCTATTACGCAAGCAATTAATTCAATAGGATTCTCAAGTGTCTATTTAAGAATGGGAATTTCTCCAGGACATAAAAAAAATTGCACTACACGCCCCGTTCTCGGTACATAAACTGTTCCAAATATTTGAGCAATTTGAATTTCCAGTATCCCAAAAAAGTTAAACTTTTCGTTATATTAGTTGGACCTATACTACATTACTGCGCTGAAATAGGGGGCTCAAACCCGGGCACTGACGTTGAATTTATACATACCAAATTTCTAAGATATATTTTAGGAGTAAAAAAATCGACTACTACAGCAGCGCTCAACGGAGAGTTGGGAAGAGTGCCATTATCAGTCCAACGTAAATATATTATGATAAAATATTGGAAAAAAAATATAACTTTGCCAGAAAGCAGTCCTGTAAAAAAGATATATTATCTACTTAAAACAGACGATTTGAATAACAAAACATACAACAATAAACAGCTGTGGCCCTCGTCTTTTGCGTAAAAGCTTAACAACTGTTCCACCCATTATTGAAATCGTGGCCAAATATCGATGCGAGACAGTGTATTACGTGTAATAAAAATATTACACAATGCGGGTCCTTACAATTCCACATAATCAGTATGATGTACATATTGTCCCGTTTCATATTGCTCCCCCCTTCGAGGAATAGAGGGTATATTGTTTTGCTGGATGTCGGTCGGTCTGTCGGTCGATCTGTGGGTAGACCAGTTCGTTTCATTAACTCGTCATCGAATTGACCGATTGGCTTGATACTTCACATGTGCATTGGCCTTGGACAATAAAAACCCTTTTTGAAATTGGGGTTACTAGGTCCAAAGTCAAGGTCACTGTCACAATAAGTTTGAAAATCGTTTCCGATCAATAACTCGTCAACGAATTTACCAATAGGCTTGATACTTCACAGTACATTTGCCTTGGACAGTAGACGACCTCTATTGAAAATGGGATCTCTTGGTTAAAAGTCAAGGTCACTGTCAAAATAAGTGTGAAAATCGTTTCCGATCAATCACTCATCAACGAATTAACCGATTTACTTAATACTTCACATGTGCATTGGCCTTCAACAGTAATGACCCCTGTTGAATTTGGGTCACTGGGTCAAAAGTCAAGGTAACTATCACAATAAGTGTGAAATTCGTTGACGATAAATAACTCGTCAACAAATTGACCGTTTTGCTTGATACTTCACATATTAATTGGACTTGGGCAGTCAATGACCCCTATTAAAATTGAGGTTACTAGGTCAAAGGTCATGGTAACTGTCACAATAAGTTGGAAAATCGTTTCTGATCAATATCTTGTCAACGAATCAACCGATTGGCTTGAAATTTACCATGTGCATTGGCCTTGTACAGTAGATGACCCCTGTTGAAATTGGGGTCACTAGGTCAAAGGTCAAGTTCACTGTCACAATAAGTGTTGAAATTGTTTCCGATTAATAACTCGTTAACAAATTGAACGATTTGCTTTATCCTTCACATGTGCATTGGATTTGGACAGTAGATGACTCTTATTAAAATTGGGGTCACTTGGTCAAAAGTCATGGTCACTGTCACAATAAGTGGGAAAGTTGTTTCTGATCAATAACTTGCCAACCAATCGACCGATTGGCTTAATACTTCCAATGCGCATTTGCGATAGTCAGTACATGATCCATATTAAACATAGGATAACTAGGTCAAAGGTCAATGTCACTCTCACAATAAGTGTAAACATCGTTTCCGATGAATAACTCGTCAACGAATTGAACGATTTGCTTGATATTTCACATGTGCATTTTTCTTGGACAGTAGATTATGGGGTCACTAGCTCAAAGCCCTATGTGAGTCATATGTCTCCGACCGCGGAACTATTTTACTTTAATATGGGGTTTGATGGGTGGTGCTCTTATATGTTAACAAAATTGGCCGATCAATATAAACACTTTTCAATGTAGTAGTAGAAGTAGTAGTAGTAGTAGTAATAGAAGTAGTAGTAGTAGTAGAAGTAGTAGTAGTAGTAGTAGTAGTAGTAGTAGTAGTAGTAGTAGTAGTAGTAGTAGTAGTAGTAGTAGTAGTAGTAGTAGTAGTAGTAGTAGAAGTCGTAGTAGAAGTAGTAGTAGTAGTAGTAGTAGTAGTTGTTGTAGTAGTAGAAGTAGTAGTAGTAGTAGAAGTAATAGTAGTAGTAGTAGTAGTAGTAGTAGTAGTAGTAGTAGTTGTAGTAGTAGTAGTAGTAGTAGTAGTAGTAGTAGTAGTAGTAGTAGTAGTAGTAGTAGTAGTAGTAGTAGTAGTAGTAGCAGTAGTAGTAGTAGTAGTAGTAGTAGAAGTAACAGTAGGAGCAGTAGTAAAAGTGGTAGTAGTAGTAGTAATAGTAGTGGTAGAATTAATAGTAGTACTAGTAATACAGCTACTACTAGTAGTACTAGTAGTAGTAATAGCAGTAGCAGTTGAGTAGTAGTAGTAGTAGGAGTAGTAGTAGTAGTAGTAGTTGTTGTAGCATTAGTAGTAGTAGTATTTGTAGCATTAGTAGTAGTAGAAGTAGTAGTAGCAGTAGCTGCACCACCAGCGGCAGTAGTAGTAGTAGTAGTAGTTGTAGTAGAGTAGTGGTAGTAGAAGTAGAAGTAGTAGTAGTAGTAGTAGTAGAGTAGTTGAAGTAGTAGTAGTAGTAGTAGTAGTAGTAGTAGTAGTAGTAGTAGTTGTTGTTGTTGTTGTTGTTAGAAGTATGAGGATGAGGAGGAGGAGGAGGAGGGAGGGGCATTTACAGCAGCATTAGTAATGGTATAAGTAGTTATAGTGGTGGTATAAGCAGCAGTAGTAGTTGTAGTAGCTATAATCATTACAATGTTATCATGAACACTTCCGAATGTAACTCAAAGTTCTTCGTCACAAACATGATGAAAAGATAAAAACAGTTTATTTTTGCAGACACGGAGCTTTTATAAACAGGAATCGTTACAATTTATCAATCACCAAAAGATTTCGATGCTATAAAGAATAATACGATTATTTTTTACCGTTATTAGAATTGTACTGAACTGCTATGGATTGTATTGAATTATATTAATGGATGTCTTTATTATTTATTGCGTTGACAATTAAACATCTGACACAATTAATTTTTTAATCAATATTAACGATTTTAAATTGCCATCTTTACATTAAACACTGCAAGAATTCAAAAAACGTTGAAGAGCAATCTGGATATTTTTTATGCAGAGATTAGTCAACAGAGCGAAAAGATTCAAGTTGTCCGGTGTCTCTCTAATTATGCTATCTGGTAGATAAATTTCTACATTCAAGTTTAAATGAATTGAACGAAAATGAAATTAATGTGTTTTTGATACATTTGATTTCAATATTCAACCTGGTTGCGCCATATTTAACAAAATATATATTTTGGTACAAAATGCACAAAATAGGAGTCCTAAATTGTGGGTTTTACTGCTGACTGTTTTTAGAGTTGTTATTTTAGCTATTCTTTTTATCTTACAAGAATACAAAAAGTAACATACTATATGTTACGTGTAATAATCACGTTTTCAATGCAATTCTTGTTTACATAACCAGCTCCTGATTGAAGTATTCATAACGGCTCAAGTATGTGCACTGCTTTGACTTAAACATGTTCACTATGTGTCCATTGCATATGTTATATAATTCTAAAAAATATGCAGCAGATGCTTAGACTGCATGCGGTTATTTATCAATCAAATAGGCGTTTTCAGCCCGCGTGTAACACGTTTTTATTTCATTAAAAATAACTTCTACAAATCTTACAAGAACGCACGTAATATATTTGATATGTATGCTAAGGAAACGAATAGAAATGAAAGCTGTTGGTGTATCAATCTAAAATACTTTAAGCCCACATGTAACACATTTGTATTCGAATTGAAAGAACTTCCACAAATCTAACAGGATAATACGTACCATTGGTATTAATTTAAAAGAACATGAATTGAAGTAGAAGCTGTGTGTGTTACATGCAGTGATATATTATATTATTATACCTCACTTTTATTTACAATGCTTAACTCCCATAGGCCATCGTGACATAGAAATACTGTCAGACCCAGCGGGAATAAATTTACTGTCCAAAATATACTGTATCCCGCTGCCATAGCAATCACGTGCCACCAGCGGGAAAAAATTTACTGACAAAAAAATACTGTATCCCGCTGCCTTAGCAATCACGTGCGGAATGTTCGAAAATTATACTGTCCCATTCGCGCATGCGCAGTACGCAGTTTTGCGTGTCCGTTGTATTTGGATAATTAAAATATCGATTGCAGCTGAAACTGTGCTGTAGAATAGATTAATGCCATTATTTAAGCTTTGACAGAAGTCAAAAAGAAAATCAATTTAGTATAAACGACACGCTTACCTCAAAGGCAACTTTAATCCAATGCTAATAACAATAAAGTTACAACGATATACACTTCCAGTGTCTGTTCTTAAGGTGTTATGCATGACAAACACACAATCCGAAATACGTTTTGGATTCGTTTGATGCTTTTAAACCACCACGTCCATATTGTTGTCCCAAAATGTTTCGTCACCGAAATGACGTCACACAAGTACGTCATAAATTGCGTAATCAAGTGATGAAAATAAAATACGGAAAGCTGGTTCTGTAATATATTTTTAAAGAAATAATTGACGACTAAGAAAATTGATGGGATAAATTGACTACTAGGTCGGTGCCGAATAAAGCGAAGTTCATTTTGCTCTGCCCGTAAATCTGAACCACTCCACATATTAATGGTTATTCATTGCTGATATTAAATTCAATTATTGAATATTAAAATTGTTCATGGTTCATATAAATTGTTCATTTTTGAATAGTTTATTCGGTATAATAAAATAAATATTACATGTCTGACAGGGTGACAGTAAATTTGTCAACTTTCGGAAAAATACTGTCAACCTTGGCTTCGCCTCGGTTGACAGTAATTCCTCAAGTTGACAAATTTACTGTCACCCTGTCAGCCATGTAATATTTATATACTGTATGCGCATGTATGTGGGGATGCATGGAAGGATGTTCAATAATTGCGCTAGTACAAAATAAAGTTAATTAAAACATTTTGTTTTTGAAGTACTACAATGAACTAGCATGATTAGATTGTGGATTATGTTAAAAATAATGATTATCAAATGCCCACAGAGTACCGTAGGCAACCGGCCAACTTTTTTAGCATGTTGGAAAAATCGTTTAGTTCAGTGTTCTCACTGGAAAGACTATAATTATATAATTGGCATTTTCATTTTAGATATGTGTACGCAAATTAGGTTTAATTAGATCATTAGTTCTTAAGGTATCTTGGAAACAAAACGTACCGGACGGTTTGCTATATAGAAGTTTTGATATGTGGAAATTTCGTTTTCAGCAGCCCCACCAACGAATTTACATCAAAATAATAGTTTGGGTGGAGGCATAAAGCGGCGACTATATTCTAGCCTTTTCATAAAGAAAACTAAATTGATAAATGTTTAGTTTCATGTCATCCTAACCTGCCAAATTTGCCACGAATCAGTCTTTTTCAAAAGACTTCACTATTTCTTCAATTCAGTATTGTTTAGTCTATGTATGTTTGACAAAAATGTTTTGTTGTTGTTTATTTTTAGACGTAGGCTTTTGTTTATTCTACGATATGCAAAAGCCTCTGATTATATTGATATTGGATATTAATAATTAAATGATAAACGATGAATATAGAAGTTTTGAAACTACAATTAAATTGTGAATAAGTGTGATGATACACGACCCCAAAAGGCGTCTATAGAATGGGATAACAGGTAATGTCTATCAGCAACGATTTATTAAATACGAGTTTGACATAGAATCTGGTTGTTGAGGGCGACATTCCTCTCAGCATGCTTGTAATTTCATCCAAGAACTTTGCCAATCCATCCGCGCTGGAAAAATATTCTAACGAAACAGGTTGTTCTTTGGAATTATTGATTACGCGCGCCAGATTTGAGTTAAATATCATTCGTCGCGTTCTTATTTAGACGTATAATTTTTACCTCTTAAATCATTCATCCGTGACAATCGGACGCTTTAGCACGTTTAGTGGATGAATTTAATTTGCAAAAATTCGCGGTTGCGCTTCTGAATATTCATGTGGGCCATATGTTTTTCACATAAATTCTATGTTTTCCAAGTGTAAGAACCCACCTAAAATAATGAAATTGAAATAATTTTGGAATGATATGGCTTTTAACCATTTTAACGTGCAAAAAGATGAAACTATACATACCCAACATGCGAAAGCATCCGAACTTCAAAGATGAATTATTTTATCGTTTCCTTGCCCGGAATTTAGTCAAATGATTACGTGTAAATTTTTTATTTAAAATCTTTACTCGTAAGCGAGATATTCAAGTTTGAAAAGTTTTGCGTAAGAAAGTCGCCAATTGTACCGGCTGTTCATCCCCACTCTCTATTGTTTTATATTTATGACACTATTGTGTATATGACTTATATAAACGTCAACTCTAATGAGCATTAAGTAATGATAATAACAACACAACACGTGTTACTGCTGAGACGTTTAATATAGAAGTGCGGCATTAGAAAACAGGGTACAGGGTTAACGTTGGCGGGAGCCGTTGTCTGTTTCACAATATAAATAGTGGTGGCTATAGTCTATTTCATAGTAGAACATTTCATAATAGAACATCTATTATTTATTTATTCATGCAGTACATATTTAATTAAATTATCTATAGATTCGGAATTTGCATGTTGTGCATAATTAACGACTACAACTTCTATAATTGCAAAGCGTGTCAATGGAATATATAATAACAGAAAAATACTAAGTAGTAGTAGAAATAGAAGTAGTAATGGTAGTTGTAGTTGCAGAAGCAGCATCATCCGGTTGCTGTTGTTGTTCATTTTCAACCGTGCAGTTGTGTTTATCGTTTAGGGCTTTATACAGACATTTAGAGTAAATTTTATAACATTCTGTGCAATAGCAGTTTTATACAGGTGTTATTTAAACCCATTAAGTATGTCGCTAAGTCGGCGACTCGAGCCTTAGGACTGCTTATATCAAAGTTCAAATCACTTGGTGGAATGCCATATAATATCTATACCAAACTGTACGACAGTATAGTGTGGCCAACTATAAGTTATGGGGCAGCTATATGGAGAACCCAGGACTATGCCTCCATCAATGCCGTACATCATAGAGCGTGTCGTTTCGACCTCGGAGTGGGAAAGTATACACCTAACGCGGGAATAACTGGAGATATGGGTTGGCTTCCCCCATATGCACGGCAGTGGAAGTCGATTCTCACTAACTGGTTCCGGTTTAATAGCATGAACAATAACCGTATCAACTACAAAGTGTTTAAATGGTCTTACATTAAAAGACACCACACAAAGAACTGGCACCACAAGATATGTATGAAAGTACCGCTGGACATCAGTTATAGCTATTCGACATTTGAACGCAAATATATAACCAATAACTGTATTGATGATCTATTTAATGATTATAAGGCTGTTTGATTGAATAATATAAACAGAGAACAAGCTGCCCATGGCAGAGGAGGAAATAAACTAAGAACATACAAGCTTTTTAAGCAAACATATAACACTGAGTCTTATTTTAAAAATAATATTATAGCTAGGTCTCATAGACGTGCATTTGCTAAATTCCGTTGTGGTGTAGCACCACTTAAAATAGAAACTGGACGATATCAGGGAATTGTACCAAATGAACGTTTTTGTTTTAACTGTATAAACCAAGTGGAAGACGAATATCATGTTCTTATGTCATGTAATCTCTTTGAAGAA